>NC_092011.1:38110079-38150079 GCF_044704955.1 Pristiophorus japonicus
GTCAGTGATTGATCACACCCCCCGGTCAGTGATTGATCACCCCCCGGTCAGTGATTGATCACACCCCCGGTCAGTGATTGATCACCCCCCGGTCAGTGATTGATCACACCCCCCGGTCAGTGATTGATCACCCCCCCGGTCAGTGATTGATCACCCCCCCCGGTCAGTGATTGATCACACCCCCCCGGTCAGTGATTGATCACACCCCCCCGGTCAGTGATTGATCACACCCCCCCGGTCAGTGATTGATCACCCCCCGGTCAGTGATTGATCACACCTTCGGTCAGTGATTGATCACACCCCCCGGTCAGTGATTGATCACACCCCCGGTCAGTGATTGATCACCCCCCCGGTCAGTGATTGATCACACCCCCGGTCAGTGATTGATCACATCCCCCGGTCAGTGATTGATCACCCCCCCGGTCAGTGATTGATCACACCCCCCGGTCAGTGATTGATCACACCCCCCGGTCAGTGATTGATCACACCCCCGGTCAGTGATTGATCACACACCCCGGTCAGTGATTGATCACACCCCCCGGTCAGTGATTGATCACACCCCCCGGTCAGTGATTGATCACACCTCCCGGTCAGTGATTGATCACACCCCCCGGTCAGTGATTGATCACACCCCCCGGTCAGTGATTGATCACACCCCCCGGTCAGTGATTGATCACACCCCCTGGTCAGTGATTGGCCACACCCCCTGGTCAGTGATTGATCACACCCCCCGGTCAGTGATTGATCACCCCCCCCCGGTCAGTGATTGATCACCCCCCCGGTCAGTGATTGGCCACACCCCCCGGTCAGTGATTGATCACCCCCCGGTCAGTGATTGATCACACCCCCCGGTCAGTGATTGATCACACCCCCCCTGTCAGTGATTGATCACCCCCCGGTCAGTGATTGATCACACCCCCGGTCAGTGATTGATCACACCCCCCGGTCAGTGATTGATCACACCCCCCGGTCAGTGATTGATCACAAACCCGGTCAGTGATTGATCACACCCCCCGGTCAGTGATTGATCACCCCCCCCCCCCGGTCAGTTATTGATCACCCCGCCTGGTCAGTGATTGATCACCCCCCCCCCCCCCCCGGTCAGTGATTGATCACACCCCCCGGTCAGTGATTGATCACCCCCCCCCGGTCAGTGATTGATCACACCCCCCGGTCAGTGATTGATCACACCCCCGGTCAGTGATTGATCACCCCCCCGGTCAGTGATTGATCACACCCCCGGTCAGTGATTGATCACATCCCCCGGTCAGTGATTGATCACCCCCCCGGTCAGTGATTGATCACACCCCCCGGTCAGTGATTGATCACACCCCCCGGTCAGTGATTGATCACACCCCCGGTCAGTGATTGATCACACACCCCGGTCAGTGATTGATCACACCCCCCGGTCAGTGATTGATCACACCCCCCGGTCAGTGATTGATCACACCTCCCGGTCAGTGATTGATCACACCCCCCGGTCAGTGATTGATCACACCCCCCGGTCAGTGATTGATCACACCCCCCGGTCAGTGATTGATCACACCCCCTGGTCAGTGATTGGCCACACCCCCTGGTCAGTGATTGATCACACCCCCCGGTCAGTGATTGATCACCCCCCCCCGGTCAGTGATTGATCACCCCCCCGGTCAGTGATTGGCCACACCCCCCGGTCAGTGATTGATCACCCCCCGGTCAGTGATTGATCACACCCCCCGGTCAGTGATTGATCACACCCCCCCTGTCAGTGATTGATCACCCCCCCCCGGTCAGTGATTGATCACAAACCCGGTCAGTGATTGATCACACCCCCCGGTCAGTGATTGATCACACCCCCCGGTCAGTGATTGATCACAAACCCGGTCAGTGATTGATCACACCCCCCGGTCAGTGATTGATCACCCCCCCCCCCGGTCAGTTATTGATCACCCCGCCTGGTCAGTGATTGATCACCCCCCCCCCCCCCCGGTCAGTGATTGATCACACCCCCCGGTCAGTGATTGATCACCCCCCCCCGGTCAGTGATTGATCACACCCCCCGGTCAGTGATTGATCACACCCCCCGGTCAGTGATTGATCACCCCCCGGTCAGTGATTGATCACACCCCCCGGTCAGTGATTGATCACATCCCCCGGTCAGTGATTGATCACACCCCCCGGTCAGTGATTGATCACCCCCCGGTCAGTGATTGATCACACCCCCCGGTCAGTGATTGATCACCCCCCCCGGTCAGTGATTGATCACACCCCCCCGGTCAGTGATTGATCACACCCCCCCGGTCAGTGATTGATCACCACCCCGGTCAGTGATTGATCACACCCCCCCGGTCAGTGATTGATCACACCCCCCCGGTCAGTGATTGATCACACCCCCGGTCAGTGATTGATCACACCCCCCGGTCAGTGATTGATCACAGCCCCCGGTCAGTGATTGATCACACCCCCCCGGTCAGTGATTGATCACACCCCCGGTCAGTGATTGATCACACCCCCCGGTCAGTGATTGATCACACCCCCCGGTCAGTGATTGATCACACCCCCCGGTCAGTGATTGATCACACCCCCCGGTCAGTGATTGATCACCCCCCCGGTCAGTGATTGATCACACCCCCCCGGTCAGTGATTGATCACCCCCCGGTCAGTGATTGATCACACCCCCCCGGTCAGTGATTGATCACACCCCCCCGGTCAGTGATTGATCACACCCCCCCGGTCAGTGATTGATCACCCCCCGGTCAGTGATTGATCACACCCCCGGTCAGTGATTGATCACCCCCCGGTCAGTGATTGATCACCCCCCCCGGTCAGTGATTGATCACGCCCCCGGTCAGTGATTGATCACGCCCCCCCGGTCAGTGATTGATCATCCCCCGGTCAGTGATTGATCACACCTCCGGTCAGTGATTGATCACACCCCCCGGTCAGTGATTGATCACACCCCCGGTCAGTGATTGATCACCCCCCCGGTCAGTGATTGATCACACCCCCGGTCAGTGATTGATCACATCCCCCGGTCAGTGATTGATCACCCCCCCGGTCAGTGATTGATCACCCCCCCGGTCAGTGATTGATCACACCTCCCGGTCAGTGATTGATCACATCCCCCGGTCAGTGATTGATCACACCCCCCGGTCAGTGATTGATCACACCCCCCGGTCAGTGATTGATCACACCCCCCGGTCAGTGATTGATCACACCCCCCGGTCAGTGATTGATCACACCCCCCGGTCAGTGATTGATCACACCCCCCCGGTCAGTGATTGATCACCCCCCGGTCAGTGATTGATCACCCCCCCGGTCAGTGATTGATCACACCCCCCGGTCAGTGATTGATCACCCCCCGGTCAGTGATTGATCACCCCCCGGTCAGTGATTGATCACACCCCCCGGTCAGTGATTGATCACCCCCCCCCGGTCAGTGATTGATCACACCCCCCCGGTCAGTGATTGATCACACCCCCCGGTCAGTGATTGATCACACCCCCTGGTCAGTGATTGATCACACCCCCCGGTCAGTGATTGATCACACCCCCGGTCAGTGATTGATCACACCCCCCGGTCAGTGATTGATCACAAACCCGGTCAGTGATTGATCACACCCCCCGGTCAGTGATTGATCACCCCCCGGTCAGTGATTGATCACAAACCCGGTCAGTGATTGATCACACCCCCCGGTCAGTGATTGATCACAAACCCGGTCAGTGATTGATCACACCCCCCGGTCAGTGATTGATCACCCCCCCGGTCAGTGATTGATCACCCCCCCGGTCAGTGATTGATCACACCCCCGGTCAGTGATTGATCACCCCCCCCCCCCCCCGGTCAGTTATTGATCACCCCCCCCGGTCAGTGATTGATCACCCCCCCCCCCCCCCCCGGTCAGTGATTGATCACACCCCCCGGTCAGTGATTGATCACCCCCCCCCGGTCAGTGATTGATCACACCCCCCGGTCAGTGATTGATCACACCCCCCGGTCAGTGATTGATCACCCCCCCCCCGGTCAGTTATTGATCACCCCCCCGGTCAGTGATTGATCACCCCCCCCCCCCCCGGTCAGTGATTGATCACACCCCCCGGTCAGTGATTGATCACCCCCCCCCGGTCAGTGATTGATCACACCCCCCGGTCAGTGATTGATCACACCCCCCGGTCAGTGATTGATCACCCCCCCCCTGGTCAGTGATTGATCACACACCCTGGTCAGTGATTGATCACCCCCCCCGGTCAGTGATTGATCACACCCCCCCGGTCAGTGATTGATCATACCCCCCGGTCAGTGATTGATCACACCCCCGGTCAGTGATTGATCACACCCCCCGGTCAGTGATTGATCACACACCCCGGTCAGTGATTGATCACACCCCCGGTCAGTGATTGATCACACCCCCCAGTCAGTGATTGATCACACACCCTGGTCAGTGATTGATCACACCCCCGGTCAGTGATTGATCACCCCCCGGTCAGTGATTGATCACCCCCCGGTCAGTGATTGATCACACCCCCCGGTCAGTGATTGATCACCCCTCGATCAGTGGTCAGTCTCTCTCTCTCGGTCTGGTCAGTGGTCAGTTTCTCTCTCGGTCCGGTCAGTGGTCAGTCTCTCTCTCAGTCCGGTCAGTGGTCAGTCCCTCTCTCTTGGTCTGGTCAGTGGTCAGTCCCTCTCTCTTGGTCCGGTCAGTGGTCAGTCTCTATCTCGGTCCGGTCAGTGGTCAGCCTCTCTCTCAGCCTGGTGAGTGGTCAGTCTCTCTCTCTCAGTCTGGTCAGTCTCTCTCTCTCGGACCGGTCAGTGGTCAGTCTCGATCTCGGTCTGGGCAGTGGTCAGTCTCTCTCGCTCGGTCCAGTCAGTGGTCAGTCACTCTCTCAGTCTGGTCAGTGGTCAGTCTCTCTCTCTCGGTCCCGTCAGTGGTCAGTCTCACTCTCTCGGTCTGGGAAGTTGTCAGTCTCTCTCTCTGTCCAGTCAGTGGTCAGTCTCTCTCTCTCGGTCTGGTAAGTGGTCAGTTTCTCTCTCGGTCCGGTCAGTGGTCAGTCTCTCTCTCTCGGTCTGGTCAGTGGTCAGTTTCTCTCTCGGTCCGGTCAGTGGTCAGTCACTCTCTCTTGGTCCGGTCAGTGGTTAGTCCCTCTCTCTTGGTCCGGTCAGTAGTCAGCTGCTCTCTCAGCCTGGTGAGTGGTCAGTCTCTCTCTCGGTCCAGTCAGTGGTCAGTCTCTCTCTCTCTCGGTCTGGGCAGTGGTCAGTATCTCTCTCTCTCGGTCCGGTCAGTCTCTCTCTCTCGGTCTGGGCAGTGGTCAGTCTCTCTCTCTCTCGGTCTGGTCAGTGGTCAGTCTCTCTCTCTGTATGGTCAGTGGTCAGTCTATCTCTCATTCGGTCTAGACAGTGGTCAGTCTCTCTCTCTCTCGGTCTGGGCAGTGGTCAGTCTCTCTCTCGGCCCAGTCAGTGGTCAGTCTCTCTCTCTGTACGGTCAGTAGTCAGTCTCTCTCTCTCGGCCTGGGCAGTGGTCAGTCTCTCTCTCGGTCCGGTCAGTGGTCAGTCTCTCTCTCTCTCGGTCTGGACAGTGGTCAGTCTCTCTCTCTCGGTCCGGTCAGTGGTCAGTCTCTCTCTCTCTAGGTCCGGTCAGTGGTCAGTCTCTCTCTCTCGGTCACCTCAGTAGTCAGTCTCTCTCTCTCGGTCACCTCAGTGGTCAGTCTCTCTCTCTCAGTCCAGTCAGTGGTCAGTCTCTCTCTCTCTCGGTCTGGTCAGTGGTCAGTCTCTCTCTCTCGGTCTGGTCAGTGGTCAGTCTCTCTCTCGGTCCAGTCTGTGGTCAGTCTCTCTCTCTGTCCGGTCAGTCTCTCTATCGGTCCGGTCAGTGGTCAGTCTCTCTCCCTGTATGGTCAGTAGTCAGTCTCTCTCTCTCGGTCTGGGCAATGGTCAGTCTCTCTCTCGGTCCGGTCAGTGGTCAGTCTCTCTCTCTCTCGTTCTGGGCAGTGGTCAGTCTCTCTCTCTCTCAGACAGGTCAGTGGTCAGTCTCTCTCTCTTGCTCCGGTCAGTGGTCAGTCTCTCTCTCTCGGTCCGGTCAGTGGTCAGTCACTCTCTCGGTCTGGTCAGTGGTCAGTCTCTCTCTATCGGTCTGGCCAGTGGTCAGTCTCTCTCTCTGTACGGTGAGTAGTCTCTCTCTCTCTCTCGGACCAGTCAGTGGTCAGTCTCTCTCTCTCGGTCTGGGCAGTGGTCAGTCTCTCTCTCCGTCTGGTCAGTGGCCAGTCTCTCTCTCTGTACAGTCAGTGGTCAGTCTCTCTCTCTCTCTCGGTCCGGTCAGTGGTCAGTCTCTCTCTCTGTGTCTGGTCATTGGTCAGTCTCTCTCTCTCAGTCCGGTCAGTGGTCAGTCTCTCTCTCTCTCAGTCCGGTCAGTGGTCATTATCTCTCTCTCTCGGTCCTATCAGTGGTCAGTCTCTCTCTCGATCCGGTCAGTGGTCAGTCTCCCTCTCTCGGTCCGGTCAGTGGTCAGTCTCTCTCTCGGCCCGGTCAGTGATCAGTCTCTCTCTATCGGTCCGGTCAGTGGTCAGTCTCTCGCTCTCTCGGTCTGGGCAGTGGTCAGTCTCTCTCTCTCTCGGACCGGTCAGTGGTCAGTCTCTCTCTCTCGGTCTGGGCAGTGGTCAGTCTCTCTCTCTGTACTGTCAGTAGTCAGTCTCTCTCTCTCGGTCTGGGCAGTGGTCAGTCTCTCTCTCGGTCCGGTTAGTGGTCAGTCTCTCTCTCTCTCTCGGTCTGGGCAGTGGTCAGTCTCTCTCTCTCGGTTCGGTCAGTGGTCAGTCTCTCTCTCTCACGGTCCGGTCAGTGGTCAGTCTCTCTCTCTCGGTCACCTCAGTGGTCAGTCTCTCTCTCTCGGTCACCTCAGTGGTCAGTCTCTCTCTCTCTCTGTCCAGTCAGTGGTCAGTCTCTCTCTCTCTTGGTCCGGTCAGTGGTCAGTCTCTCTCTCTCGGTCTGGTCAGTGGTCAGTCCCTCTCTCGGTCCAGTCAGTGGTCAGTCTCTCTCTCTGTCCGGTCAGTGGTCAGTATCTCTCTCTCTCAGTCCGGTCAGTGGTCAGTATCTCTCTCTCTCTCGGTCCGGTCAGTGGTCAGTCTCTCTCTCGGTCCGGTCAGTGGTCAGTTTCTCTCTCTCGGTCCGGTCAGTTGTCAGTCTCTCTCTCGGCCCGGTCAGTGGTCAGTCTCTCTCTCTGTACAGTCAGTGGTCAGTCTCTCTCTCTGTACGGTCAGTGGTCAGTCTCTCTCTCTCTCTCGGTCTGGTCAGTGGTCAGTCTCTCTCTCAGTCTGGGCAGTGGTCAGTCTCTCTCTCTCGGTCCGGTCAGTGGTCAGTCTCTCGCTATCTCGGTCTGGGCAGTGGTCAGTCTCTCTCTCTCTCGGTCCGGTCAGTGGTCAGTCTCTCTCTCTCGGTCACCTCAGTGGTCAGTCTCTCTCTCTCAGTCACCTCAGTGGTCAGTCTCTCTCTCGGTCCAGTCAGTGGTCAGTCTCTCTCTCTGTCCGGTCAGTGGTCAGTATCTCTCTCTCAGTCCGGTCAGTGGTCAGTATCTCCTCTCTCGGTCCGGTCAGTGGTCAATCTCTCTCTCAGTCCGGTTAGTGGTCAGTTTCTCTCTCTCGGTCCGGTCAGTGGTCAGTCTCTCTCTCGGCCCGGTCAGTGGTCAGTCTCTCTATCGGTCCGGTCAGTGGTCAGTCTCTCTCTCTGTACGGTCAGTAGTCAGTCTCTCTCTCTTGATCTGGGCAGTTGTCAGTCTCTCTCTCGGTCCGGTCAGTGGTCAGTCTCTCTCTCTCTCGGTCTGGGCAGTGGTCAGTCTCTCTTTCTCAGTCCGGTCAGTGGTCAGTCTCTCTCTCTCGGTCCGGTCAGTGGTCAGTCTCTCTCTCTCAGTCCGGTCAGTGGTCAGTCTCTCTCTCTCGGTCCGGTCAGTGGTCAGTCTCTCTCTCTCTCTTGGTCTTTTCAGTGGTCAGTCTCTCTCTCTCGGTCCGGTCAGTAGTCAGTCTCTCTCTCTCGGCCCGGTCAGTGGTCAGTCTCTCTCTCTCTCTCGGTCTGGGCAGTGGTCAGTCTCTCTCTCTCGGTCCGGTCAGTGGTCAGTCTCTCTCTCTCGGTCCGGTCAGTGGTCAGTCTCTCTCTCTCTCGGTCTGGGCAGTGGTCAGTCTCTCTTTCTCAGTCCGGTCAGTGGTCAGTCTCTCTCTCTCGGTCCGGTCAGTGGTCAGTCTCTCTCTCTCAGTCCGGTCAGTGGTCAGTCTCTCTCTCTCGGTCCGGTCAGTGGTCAGTCTCTCTCTCTCTCTTGGTCTTTTCAGTGGTCAGTCTCTCTCTCTCGGTCCGGTCAGTAGTCAGTCTCTCTCTCTCGGCCCGGTCAGTGGTCAGTCTCTCTCTCTCTCGGTCTGGGCAGTGGTCAGTCTCTCTCTCTCGGTCCGGTCAGTGGTCAGTCTCTCTCTCTCGGTCCGGTCAGTGGTCAGTCTCTCTCTCTCTCTCGGTCTTTTCACTGGTCAGTCTCTCTCTCTCTAGGTCCGGTCAGTGGTCAGTCTCTCTCTCTCGGTCACCTCAGTGGTCAGTCTCTCTCTCTCGGTCACCTCAGTGGTCAGTCTCTCTCTCTCGGTCCAGTCAGTGGTCAGTATCTCTCTCTCTCGGTCCGGTCAGTGGTCAGTCTCTCTCTCTCGGTCCGGTCAGTGGTCAGTCTCTCTCTCTCAGACAGGTCAGTGGTCAGTCTCTCTCTCTTGGTCCGGTCAGTGGTCAGTCTCTCTCTCTCGGTCCGGTCAGTGGTCAGTCACTCTCTCGGTCTGGTCAGTGGTCAGTCTCTCGCTATCGGTCTGGCCAGTGGTCAGTCTCTCTCTCTGTACGGTGAGTAGTCAGTCTCTCTCTCTCGGACCGGTCAGTGGTCAGTCTCTCTCTCTCTCTCGGACCGGTCAGTGGTCAGTCTCTCTCTCTCGGTTTGGGCAGTGGTCAGTCTCTCTCTCCGTCTGGTCAGTGGCCAGTCTCTCTCTCTGTACAGTCAGTGGTCAGTCTCTCTCTGTCTCGGTCTGGTCAGTGGTCAGTCTCTCTCTCTCAGTCTGGTCATTGGTCAGTCTCTCTCTCTCGGTCCGGTCAGTGGTCAGTCTCTCTCTCTCTCAGTCCGGTCAGTGGTCATTATCTCTCTCTCTCGGTCCTGTCAGTGGTCAGTCTCTCTCTCGATCCGGTCAGTGGTCAGTCTCTCTCTCTCTCGGTCTGGGCAGTGGTCAGTCTCTCTCTCTCGGTTCGGTCAGTGGTCAGTCTCTCTCTCTCGGTCCGGTCAGTGGTCAGTCTCTCTCTCTCGGTCTGGTCAGTGGTCAGTCTCTCTCTCGGTCCAGTCAGTGGTCAGTATCTCTCTCTCGGTCCGGTCAGTGGTCATATCTCTCTCTCGGTCCGGTCAGTGGTAAGTCTCTCTCTCGGTCCGGTCAGTAGTCAGTCTCTCTCTCTCGGACCGGTCAGTGGTCAGTCTCTCTCTCTCTCGGACCGGTCAGTGGTCAGTCTCTCTCTCTCTCGGTCTGGGCAGTGGTCAATCTCTCTCTCTGTTGGTCTGGTCAGTGGTCAGTCTCTCTCTCTGTACGGTCAGTGGTCAGTCTCTCTCTATCTCTCGGTCCGGTCAGTGGTCAGTCTCTCTCTCTGTACGGTCAGTGGTCAGTCTCTCTCTCTTGGTCCGGTCAGTGGTCAGTCTCTCGCTCTCTCGGTCCTAGCAGTGGTCAGTCTCTCTCTCTCTCGGTCCGGTCAGTGGTCAGTCTCTCTCTCTCAGTCTGGGCAGTGGTCAGTCTCTCTCTCTCTCTAGGTCTGGTCAGTGGTCAGTCTCTCTCTCTCGGTCACCTCAGTGGTAAGTCTCTCTCTCTCGGGCTGGTCAGTGGTCAGTCTCTCTCTCTCGGTCCAGTCAGTGGTCAGTCTCTCTCTCTCTCGGTCTGGTCAGTGGTCAGTCTCTCTCTCGGTCCAGTCAGTGGTCAGTCTCTCTCTCTGTCCGGTCAGTGGTCAGTATCTCTCTCTCTCAGTCCAGTCAGTGGTCAGTATCTCTCTCTCTTGGTCCGGTCAGTGGTCAGTCTCTCTCTCGGTCCGGTCAGTGGTCAGTTTCTCTCTCTCGGTCCGGTCAGTGGTCAGTCTCTCTCTCGTCCCGGTCAGTGGTCAGTCTCTCTATCGGTCCAGTCAGTGGTCAGTCTCTCTTTCTGTACGGTCAGTCTCTCTCTCTCGGTCTGGGCAGTGGTCAGTCTCTCTCTCGGTCCGGTCAGTGGTCAGTCTCTCTCTCTCTCGGTCTGGGCAGTGGTCAGTCTCTCTCTCGGCCCGGTCAGTGATCAGTCTCTCTCTCTCGGTCCGGTCAGTGGTCAGTCTCTCTCTCTCTCTCGGTCTTTTCACTGGTCAGTATCTCTCTCTCTAGGTCCGGTCAGTGGTCAGTCTCTCTCGGTCACCTCAGTGGTCAGTCTCTCTCTCTCGGTCACCTCAGTGGTCAGTCTCTCTCTCTCGGTCCAGTCAGTGGTCAGTATCTCTCTCTCTCGGTCCGGTCAGTGGTCAGTCTCTCTCTCTCGGTCCGGTCAGTGGTCAGTCTCTCTCTCTCAGACAGGTCAGTGGTCAGTCTCTCTCTCTTGGTCCGGTCAGTGGTCAGTCTCTCTCTCTCGGTCCGGTCAGTGGTCAGTCACTCTCTCGGTCTGGTCAGTGGTCAGTCTCTCGCTATCGGTCTGGCCAGTGGTCAGTCTCTCTCTCTGTACGGTGAGTAGTCAGTCTCTCTCTCTCGGACCGGTCAGTGGTCAGTCTCTCTCTCTCTCTCGGACCGGTCAGTGGTCAGTCTCTCTCTCTCGGTTTGGGCAGTGGTCAGTCTCTCTCTCCGTCTGGTCAGTGGCCAGTCTCTCTCTCTATACAGTCAGTGGTCAGTCTCTCTCTCTCTCGGTCTGGTCAGTGGTCAGTCTCTCTCTCTCAGTCTGGTCATTGGTCAGTCTCTCTCTCTCGGTCCGGTCAGTGGTCAGTCTCTCTCTCTCTCAGTCCGGTCAGTGGTCATTATCTCTCTCTCTCGGTCCTGTCAGTGGTCAGTCTCTCTCTCGATCCGGTCAGTGGTCAGTCTCTCTCTCTCTCGGTCTGGGCAGTGGTCAGTCTCTCTCTCTCGGTTCGGTCAGTGGTCAGTCTCTCTCTCTCGGTCCGGTCAGTGGTCAGTCTCTCTCTCTCGGTCTGGTCAGTGGTCAGTCTCTCTCTCGGTCCAGTCAGTGGTCAGTATCTCTCTCTCGGTCCGGTCAGTGGTCATATCTCTCTCTCGGTCCGGTCAGTGGTAAGTCTCTCTCTCGGTCCGGTCAGTAGTCAGTCTCTCTCTCTCGGACCGGTCAGTGGTCAGTCTCTCTCTCTCTCAGACCGGTCAGTGGTCAGTCTCTCTCTCTCTCGGTCTGGGCAGTGGTCAATCTCTCTCTCTGTTGGTCTGGTCAGTGGTCAGTCTCTCTCTCTGTACGGTCAGTGGTCAGTCTCTCTCTATCTCTCGGTCCGGTCAGTGGTCAGTCTCTCTCTCTGTACGGTCAGTGGTCAGTCTCTCTCTCTCGGTCTGGTCAGTGGTCAGTCTCTCTCTCGGTCCAGTCAGTGGTCAGTATCTCTCTCTCGGTCCGGTCAGTGGTCATATCTCTCTCTCGGTCCGGTCAGTGGTAAGTCTCTCTCTCGGTCCGGTCAGTAGTCAGTCTCTCTCTCTCGGACCGGTCAGTGGTCAGTCTCTCTCTCTTCCGGACCGGTCAGTGGTCAGTCTCTCTCTCTCTCGGTCTGGGCAGTGGTCAATCTCTCTCTCTGTTGGTCTGGTCAGTGGTCAGTCTCTCTCTCTCGGTCCGGTCAGTGGTCAGTCTCTATCTCTCGGTCCGGTCAGTGGTCAGTCTCTCTCTCTTGGTCCGGTCAGTGGTCAGTCTCTCTCTCTCGGTCCAGTCAGTGGTCAGTCACTCTCTCGGTCTGGTCAGTGGTCAGTCTCTCGCTATCGGTCTGGCCAGTGGTCAGTCTCTCTCTCTGTACGGTGAGTAGTCAGTCTCTCTCTCTCGGACCGGTCAGTGGTCAGTCTCTCTCTCTCTCTTGCTCCGGTCAGTGGTCAGTCTCTCTCTCTCGGTCCGGTCAGTGGTCAGTCACTCTCTCGGTCTGGTCAGTGGTCAGTCTCTCTCTATCGGTCTGGCCAGTGGTCAGTCTCTCTCTCTGTACGGTGAGTAGTCTCTCTCTCTCTCTCGGACCAGTCAGTGGTCAGTCTCTCTCTCTCGGTCTGGGCAGTGGTCAGTCTCTCTCTCCGTCTGGTCAGTGGCCACTCTCTCTCTGTACAGTCAGTGGTCAGTCTCTCTCTCTCTCGGTCCGGTCAGTGGTCAGTCTCTCTCTCTGTGTCTGGTCATTGGTCAGTCTCTCTCTCTCGGTCCGGTCAGTGGTCAGTCTCTCTCTCTCTCAGTCCGGTCAGTGGTCATTATCTCTCTCTCTCGGTCCTATCAGTGGTCAGTCTCTCTCTCGATCCGGTCAGTGGTCAGTCTCCCTCTCTCGGTCCGGTCAGTGGTCAGTCTCTCTCTCGGCCCGGTCAGTGATCAGTCTCTCTCTATCGGTCCGGTCAGTGGTCAGTCTCTCGCTCTCTCGGTCTGGGCAGTGGTCAGTCTCTCTCTCTCTCGGACCGGTCAGTGGTCAGTCTCTCTCTCTCGGTCTGGGCAGTGGTCAGTCTCTCTCTCTTTACTGTCAGTAGTCAGTCTCTCTCTCTCGGTCTGGGCAGTGGTCAGTCTCTCTCTCGGTCCGGTTAGTGGTCAGTCTCTCTCTCTCTCTCGGTCTGGGCAGTGGTCAGTCTCTCTCTCTCGGTTCGGTCAGTGGTCAGTCTCTCTCTCTCACGGTCCGGTCAGTGGTCAGTCTCTCTCTCTCGGTCACCTCAGTGGTCAGTCTCTCTCTCTCGGTCACCTCAGTGGTCAGTCTCTCTCTCTCTCTGTCCAGTCAGTGGTCAGTCTCTCTCTCTCTTGGTCCGGTCAGTGGTCAGTCTCTCTCTCTCGGTCTGGTCAGTGGTCAGTCCCTCTCTCGGTCCAGTCAGTGGTCAGTCTCTCTCTCTGTCCGGTCAGTGGTCAGTATCTCTCTCTCTCAGTCCGGTCAGTGGTCAGTATCTCTCTCTCTCTCGGTCCGGTCAGTGGTCAGTCTCTCTCTCGGTCCGGTCAGTGGTCAGTTTCTCTCTCTCGGTCCGGTCAGTTGTCAGTCTCTCTCTCGGCCCGGTCAGTGGTCAGTCTCTCTCTCTGTACAGTCAGTGGTCAGTCTCTCTCTCTGTACGGTCAGTGGTCAGTCTCTCTCTCTCTCTCGGTCTGGTCAGTGGTCAGTCTCTCTCTCAGTCTGGGCAGTGGTCAGTCTCTCTCTCTCGGTCCGGTCAGTGGTCAGTCTCTCGCTATCTCGGTCTGGGCAGTGGTCAGTCTCTCTCTCTCTCGGTCCGGTCAGTGGTCAGTCTCTCTCTCTCGGTCACCTCAGTGGTCAGTCTCTCTCTCTCAGTCACCTCAGTGGTCAGTCTCTCTCTCGGTCCAGTCAGTGGTCAGTCTCTCTCTCTGTCCGGTCAGTGGTCAGTATCTCTCTCTCAGTCCGGTCAGTGGTCAGTATCTCCTCTCTCGGTCCGGTCAGTGGTCAATCTCTCTCTCAGTCCGGTTAGTGGTCAGTTTCTCTCTCTCGGTCCGGTCAGTGGTCAGTCTCTCTCTCGGCCCGGTCAGTGGTCAGTCTCTCTATCGGTCCGGTCAGTGGTCAGTCTCTCTCTCTGTACGGTCAGTAGTCAGTCTCTCTCTCTTGATCTGGGCAGTTGTCAGTCTCTCTCTCGGTCCGGTCAGTGGTCAGTCTCTCTCTCTCTCGGTCTGGGCAGTGGTCAGTCTCTCTTTCTCAGTCCGGTCAGTGGTCAGTCTCTCTCTCTCGGTCCGGTCAGTGGTCAGTCTCTCTCTCTCAGTCCGGTCAGTGGTCAGTCTCTCTCTCTCGGTCCGGTCAGTGGTCAGTCTCTCTCTCTCTCTTGGTCTTTTCAGTGGTCAGTCTCTCTCTCTCGGTCCGGTCAGTAGTCAGTCTCTCTCTCTCGGCCCGGTCAGTGGTCAGTCTCTCTCTCTGTACGGTCAGTAGTCAGTCTCTCTCTCTCGGCCTGGGCAGTGGTCAGTCTCTCTCTCGGTCCGGTCAGTGGTCAGTCTCTCTCTCTCTCGGTCTGGGCAGTGGTCAGTCTCTCTCTCTCGGTCCGGTCAGTGGTCAGTCTCTCTCTCTCGGTCCGGTCAGTGGTCAGTCTCTCTCTCTCTCTCGGTCTTTTCACTGGTCAGTCTCTCTCTCTCTAGGTCCGGTCAGTGGTCAGTCTCTCTCTCTCGGTCACCTCAGTGGTCAGTCTCTCTCTCTCGGTCACCTCAGTGGTCAGTCTCTCTCTCTCGGTCCAGTCAGTGGTCAGTATCTCTCTCTCTCGGTCCGGTCAGTGGTCAGTCTCTCTCTCTCGGTCCGGTCAGTGGTCAGTCTCTCTCTCTCAGACAGGTCAGTGGTCAGTCTCTCTCTCTCAGACAGGTCAGTGGTCAGTCTCTCTCTCTCGGTCCGGTCAGTGGTCAGTCACTCTCTCGGTCTGGTCAGTGGTCAGTCTCTCGCTATCGGTCTGGCCAGTGGTCAGTCTCTCTCTCTGTACGGTGAGTAGTCAGTCTCTCTCTCTCGGACCGGTCAGTGGTCAGTCTCTCTCTCTCTCTCGGACCGGTCAGTGGTCAGTCTCTCTCTCTCGGTTTGGGCAGTGGTCAGTCTCTCTCTCCGTCTGGTCAGTGGCCAGTCTCTCTCTCTGTACAGTCAGTGGTCAGTCTCTCTCTCTCTCGGTCTGGTCAGTGGTCAGTCTCTCTCTCTCAGTCTGGTCATTGGTCAGTCTCTCTCTCTCGGTCCGGTCAGTGGTCAGTCTCTCTCTCTCTCAGTCCGGTCAGTGGTCATTATCTCTCTCTCTCGGTCCTGTCAGTGGTCAGTCTCTCTCTCGATCCGGTCAGTGGTCAGTCTCTCTCTCTCTCGGTCTGGGCAGTGGTCAGTCTCTCTCTCTCGGTTCGGTCAGTGGTCAGTCTCTCTCTCTCGGTCCGGTCAGTGGTCAGTCTCTCTCTCTCGGTCTGGTCAGTGGTCAGTCTCTCTCTCGGTCCAGTCAGTGGTCAGTATCTCTCTCTCGGTCCGGTCAGTGGTCATATCTCTCTCTAGGTCCGGTCAGTGGTAAGTCTCTCTCTCGGTCCGGTCAGTAGTCAGTCTCTCTCTCTCGGACCGGTCAGTGGTCAGTCTCTCTCTCTCTCGGACCGGTCAGTGGTCAGTCTCTCTCTCTCTCGGTCTGGGCAGTGGTCAATCTCTCTCTCTGTTGGTCTGGTCAGTGGTCAGTCTCTCTCTCTGTACGGTCAGTGGTCAGTCTCTCTCTATCTCTCGGTCCGGTCAGTGGTCAGTCTCTCTCTCTGTACGGTCAGTGGTCAGTCTCTCTCTCTTGGTCCGGTCAGTGGTCAGTCTCTCGCTCTCTCGGTCCTAGCAGTGGTCAGTCTCTCTCTCTCTCGGTCCGGTCAGTGGTCAGTCTCTCTCTCTCAGTCTGGGCAGTGGTCAGTCTCTCTCTCTCTCTAGGTCTGGTCAGTGGTCAGTCTCTCTCTCTCTCGGTCACCTCAGTGGTAAGTCTCTCTCTCTCGGGCTGGTCAGTGGTCAGTCTCTCTCTCTCGGTCCAGTCAGTGGTCAGTCTCTCTCTCTCTCGGTCTGGTCAGTGGTCAGTCTCTCTCTCGGTCCGGTCAGTGGTCAGTCTCTCTCTCTCTCGGTCTGGGCAGTGGTCAGTCTCTCTCTCGGCCCGGTCAGTGATCAGTCTCTCTCTCTCGGTCCGGTCAGTGGTCAGTCTCTCTCTCTCTCTCGGTCTTTTCACTGGTCAGTATCTCTCTCTCTAGGTCCGGTCAGTGGTCAGTCTCTCTCGGTCACCTCAGTGGTCAGTCTCTCTCTCTCGGTCTGGTCAGTGGTCAGTCTCTCTCTCGGTCCGGTCAGTGGTCAGTCTCTCTCTCTCTCGGTCTGGGCAGTGGTCAGTCTCTCTCTCGGCCCGGTCAGTGATCAGTCTCTCTCTCTCGGTCCGGTCAGTGGTCAGTCTCTCTCTCTCTCTCGGTCTTTTCACTGGTCAGTATCTCTCTCTCTAGGTCCGGTCAGTGGTCAGTCTCTCTCGGTCACCTCAGTGGTCAGTCTCTCTCTCTCGGTCACCTCAGTGGTCAGTCTCTCTCTCTCGGTCCAGTCAGTGGTCAGTATCTCTCTCTCTCGGTCCGGTCAGTGGTCAGTCTCTCTCTCTCGGTCCGGTCAGTGGTCAGTCTCTCTCTCTCAGACAGGTCAGTGGTCAGTCTCTCTCTCTTGGTCCGGTCAGTGGTCAGTCTCTCTCTCTCGGTCCGGTCAGTGGTCAGTCACTCTCTCGGTCTGGTCAGTGGTCAGTCTCTCGCTATCGGTCTGGCCAGTGGTCAGTCTCTCTCTCTGTACGGTGAGTAGTCAGTCTCTCTCTCTCGGACCGGTCAGTGGTCAGTCTCTCTCTCTCTCTCGGACCGGTCAGTGGTCAGTCTCTCTCTCTCGGTTTGGGCAGTGGTCAGTCTCTCTCTCCGTCTGGTCAGTGGCCAGTCTCTCTCTCTATACATTCAGTGGTCAGTCTCTCTCTCTCTCGGTCTGGTCAGTGGTCAGTCTCTCTCTCTCAGTCTGGTCATTGGTCAGTCTCTCTCTCTCGGTCCGGTCAGTGGTCAGTCTCTCTCTCTCTCGGTTCTGTCAGTGGTCAGTCTCTCTCTCGATCCGGTCAGTGGTCAGTCTCTCTCTCTCTCGGTCTGGGCAGTGGTCAGTCTCTCTCTCTCGGTTCGGTCAGTGGTCAGTCTCTCTCTCTCTCGGTCCGGTCAGTGGTCAGTCTCTCTCTCTCGGTCTGGTCAGTGGTCAGTCTCTCTCTCGGTCCAGTCAGTGGTCAGTATCTCTCTCTCGGTCCGGTCAGTGGTCATATCTCTCTCTCGGTCCGGTCAGTGGTAAGTCTCTCTCTCGGTCCGGTCAGTAGTCAGTCTCTCTCTCTCGGACCGGTCAGTGGTCAGTCTCTCTCTCTCTCGGACCGGTCAGTGGTCAGTCTCTCTCTCTCTCGGTCTGGGCAGTGGTCAATCTCTCTCTCTGTTGGTCTGGTCAGTGGTCAGTCTCTCTCTCTGTACGGTCAGTGGTCAGTCTCTCTCTATCTCTCGGTCCGGTCAGTGGTCAGTCTCTCTCTCTGTACGGTCAGTGGTCAGTCTCTCTCTCTCGGTCTGGTCAGTGGTCAGTCTCTCTCTCGGTCCAGTCAGTGGTCAGTATCTCTCTCTCGGTCCGGTCAGTGGTCATATCTCTCTCTCGGTCCGGTCAGTGGTAAGTCTCTCTCTCGGTCCGGTCAGTAGTCAGTCTCTCTCTCTCGGACCGGTCAGTGGTCAGTCTCTCTCTCTCTCGGACCGGTCAGTGGTCAGTCTCTCTCTCTCTCGGTCTGGGCAGTGGTCAATCTCTCTCTCTGTTGGTCTGGTCAGTGGTCAGTCTCTCTCTCTCGGTCCGGTCAGTGGTCAGTCTCTCTCTCCCAGACAGGTCAGTGGTCAGTCTCTCTCTCTTGGTCCGGTCAGTGGTCAGTCTCTCTCTCTCGGTCCGGTCAGTGGTCAGTCACTCTCTCGGTCTGGTCAGTGGTCAGTCTCTCGCTATCGGTCTGGCCAGTGGTCAGTCTCTCTCTCTGTACGGTGAGTAGTCAGTCTCTCTCTCTCGGACCGGTCAGTGGTCAGTCTCTCTCTCTCTCTTGCTCCGGTCAGTGGTCAGTCTCTCTCTCTCGGTCCGGTCAGTGGTCAGTCACTCTCTCGGTCTGGTCAGTGGTCAGTCTCTCTCTATCGGTCTGGCCAGTGGTCAGTCTCTCTCTCTCTGTACGGTGAGTAGTCTCTCTCTCTCTCTCGGACCAGTCAGTGGTCAGTCTCTCTCTCTCGGTCTGGGCAGTGGTCAGTCTCTCTCTCCGTCTGGTCAGTGGCCAGTCTCTCTCTCTGTACAGTCAGTGGTCAGTCTCTCTCTCTCTCGGTCCGGTCAGTGGTCAGTCTCTCTCTCTGTGTCTGGTCATTGGTCAGTCTCTCTCTCTCGGTCCGGTCAGTGGTCAGTCTCTCTCTCTCTCAGTCCGGTCAGTGGTCATTATCTCTCTCTCTCGGTCCTATCAGTGGTCAGTCTCTCTCTCGATCCGGTCAGTGGTCAGTCTCCCTCTCTCGGTCCGGTCAGTGGTCAGTCTCTCTCTCGGCCCGGTCAGTGATCAGTCTCTCTCTATCGGTCCGGTCAGTGGTCAGTCTCTCGCTCTCTCGGTCTGGGCAGTGGTCAGTCTCTCTCTCTCTCGGACCGGTCAGTGGTCAGTCTCTCTCTCTCGGTCTGGGCAGTGGTCAGTCTCTCTCTCTGTACTGTCAGTAGTCAGTCTCTCTCTCTCGGTCTGGGCAGTGGTCAGTCTCTCTCTCGGTCCGGTTAGTGGTCAGTCTCTCTCTCTCTCTCGGTCTGGGCAGTGGTCAGTCTCTCTCTCTCGGTTCGGTCAGTGGTCAGTCTCTCTCTCTCACGGTCCGGTCAGTGGTCAGTCTCTCTCTCTCGGTCACCTCAGTGGTCAGTCTCTCTCTCTCGGTCACCTCAGTGGTCAGTCTCTCTCTCTCTCTGTCCAGTCAGTGGTCAGTCTCTCTCTCTCTTGGTCCGGTCAGTGGTCAGTCTCTCTCTCTCGGTCTGGTCAGTGGTCAGTCCCTCTCTCGGTCCAGTCAGTGGTCAGTCTCTCTCTCTGTCCGGTCAGTGGTCAGTATCTCTCTCTCTCAGTCCGGTCAGTGGTCAGTATCTCTCTCTCTCTCGGTCCGGTCAGTGGTCAGTCTCTCTCTCGGTCCGGTCAGTGGTCAGTTTCTCTCTCTCGGTCCGGTCAGTTGTCAGTCTCTCTCTCGGCCCGGTCAGTGGTCAGTCTCTCTCTCTGTACAGTCAGTGGTCAGTCTCTCTCTCTGTACGGTCAGTGGTCAGTCTCTCTCTCTCTCTCGGTCTGGTCAGTGGTCAGTCTCTCTCTCAGTCTGGGCAGTGGTCAGTCTCTCTCTCTCGGTCCGGTCAGTGGTCAGTCTCTCGCAATCTCGGTCTGGGCAGTGGTCAGTCTCTCTCTCTCTCGGTCCGGTCAGTGGTCAGTCTCTCTCTCTCGGTCACCTCAGTGGTCAGTCTCTCTCTCTCAGTCACCTCAGTGGTCAGTCTCTCTCTCGGTCCAGTCAGTGGTCAGTCTCTCTCTCTGTCCGGTCAGTGGTCAGTATCTCTCTCTCAGTCCGGTCAGTGGTCAGTATCTCCTCTCTCGGTCCGGTCAGTGGTCAATCTCTCTCTCAGTCCGGTTAGTGGTCAGTTTCTCTCTCTCGGTCCGGTCAGTGGTCAGTCTCTCTCTCGGCCCGGTCAGTGGTCAGTCTCTCTATCGGTCCGGTCAGTGGTCAGTCTCTCTTTCTGTACGGTCAGTAGTCAGTCTCTCTCTCTTGATCTGGGCAGTTGTCAGTCTCTCTCTCGGTCCGGTCAGTGGTCAGTCTCTCTCTCTCTCGGTCTGGGCAGTGGTCAGTCTCTCTTTCTCAGTCCGGTCAGTGGTCAGTCTCTCTCTCTCGGTCCGGTCAGTGGTCAGTCTCTCTCTCTCAGTCCGGTCAGTGGTCAGTCTCTCTCTCTCGGTCCGGTCAGTGGTCAGTCTCTCTCTCTCTCTTGGTCTTTTCAGTGGTCAGTCTCTCTCTCTCGGTCCGGTCAGTAGTCAGTCTCTCTCTCTCGGCCCGGTCAGTGGTCAGTCTCTCTCTCTGTACGGTCAGTAGTCAGTCTCTCTCTCTCGGCCTGGGCAGTGGTCAGTCTCTCTCTCGGTCCGGTCAGTGGTCAGTCTCTCTCTCTGTGTCTGGTCATTGGTCAGTCTCTCTCTCTCGGTCCGGTCAGTGGTCAGTCTCTCTCTCTCTCTGTCCGGTCAGTGGTCATTATCTCTCTCTCTCGGTCCTATCAGTGGTCAGTCTCTCTCTCGATCCGGTCAGTGGTCAGTCTCCCTCTCTCGGTCCGGTCAGTGGTCAGTCTCTCTCTCGGCCCGGTCAGTGATCAGTCTCTCTCTATCGGTCCGGTCAGTGGTCAGTCTCTCGCTCTCTCGGTCTGGGCAGTGGTCAGTCTCTCTCTCTCTCGGACCGGTCAGTGGTCAGTCTCTCTCTCTCGGTCTGGGCAGTGGTCAGTCTCTCTCTCTGTACTGTCAGTAGTCAGTCTCTCTCTCTCGGTCTGGGCAGTGGTCAGTCTCTCTCTCGGTCCGGTTAGTGGTCAGTCTCTCTCTCTCTCTCGGTCTGGGCAGTGGTCAGTCTCTCTCTCTCGGTTCGGTCAGTGGTCAGTCTCTCTCTCTCACGGTCCGGTCAGTGGTCAGTCTCTCTCTCTCGGTCACCTCAGTGGTCAGTCTCTCTCTCTCGGTCACCTCAGTGGTCAGTCTCTCTCTCTCTCTGTCCAGTCAGTGGTCAGTCTCTCTCTCTCTTGGTCCGGTCAGTGGTCAGTCTCTCTCTCTCGGTCTGGTCAGTGGTCAGTCCCTCTCTCGGTCCAGTCAGTGGTCAGTCTCTCTCTCTGTCCGGTCAGTGGTCAGTATCTCTCTCTCTCAGTCCGGTCAGTGGTCAGTATCTCTCTCTCTCTCGGTCCGGTCAGTGGTCAGTCTCTCTCTCGGTCCGGTCAGTGGTCAGTTTCTCTCTCTCGGTCCGGTCAGTTGTCAGTCTCTCTCTCGGCCCGGTCAGTGGTCAGTCTCTCTCTCTGTACAGTCAGTGGTCAGTCTCTCTCTCTGTACGGTCAGTGGTCAGTCTCTCTCTCTCTCTCGGTCTGGTCAGTGGTCAGTCTCTCTCTCAGTCTGGGCAGTGGTCAGTCTCTCTCTCTCGGTCCGGTCAGTGGTCAGTCTCTCGCTATCTCGGTCTGGGCAGTGGTCAGTCTCTCTCTCTCTCGGTCCGGTCAGTGGTCAGTCTCTCTCTCTCGGTCACCTCAGTGGTCAGTCTCTCTCTCTCAGTCACCTCAGTGGTCAGTCTCTCTCTCGGTCCAGTCAGTGGTCAGTTTCTCTCTCTGTCTGGTCAGTGGTCAGTATCTCTCTCTCAGTCCGGTCAGTGGTCAGTATCTCCTCTCTCGGTCCGGTCAGTGGTCAATCTCTCTCTCAGTCCGGTTAGTGGTCAGTTTCTCTCTCTCGGTCCGGTCAGTGGTCAGTCTCTCTCTCGGCCCGGTCAGTGGTCAGTCTCTCTATCGGTCCGGTCAGTGGTCAGTCTCTCTCTCTGTACGGTCAGTAGTCAGTCTCTCTCTCTTGATCTGGGCAGTTGTCAGTCTCTCTCTCGGTCCGGTCAGTGGTCAGTCTCTCTCTCTCTCGGTCTGGGCAGTGGTCAGTCTCTCTTTCTCAGTCCGGTCAGTGGTCAGTCTCTCTCTCTCGGTCCGGTCAGTGGTCAGTCTCTCTCTCTCAGTCCGGTCAGTGGTCAGTCTCTCTCTCTCGGTCCGGTCAGTGGTCAGTCTCTCTCTCTCTCTTGGTCTTTTCAGTGGTCAGTCTCTCTCTCTCGGTCCGGTCAGTAGTCAGTCTCTCTCTCTCGGCCCGGTCAGTGGTCAGTCTCTCTCTCTGTACGGTCAGTAGTCAGTCTCTCTCTCTCGGCCTGGGCAGTGGTCAGTCTCTCTCTCGGTCCGGTCAGTGGTCAGTCTCTCTCTCTCTCGGTCTGGGCAGTGGTCAGTCTCTCTCTCTCGGTCCGGTCAGTGGTCAGTCTCTCTCTCTCGGTCCGGTCAGTGGTCAGTCTCTCTCTCTCTCTCGGTCTTTTCACTGGTCAGTCTCTCTCTCTCTAGGTCCGGTCAGTGGTCAGTCTCTCTCTCTCGGTCACCTCAGTGGTCAGTCTCTCTCTCTCGGTCACCTCAGTGGTCAGTCTCTCTCTCTCGGTCCAGTCAGTGGTCAGTATCTCTCTCTCTCGGTCCGGTCAGTGGTCAGTCTCTCTCTCTCGGTCCGGTCAGTGGTCAGTCTCTCTCTCTCAGACAGGTCAGTGGTCAGTCTCTCTCTCTCAGACAGGTCAGTGGTCAGTCTCTCTCTCTCGGTCCGGTCAGTGGTCAGTCACTCTCTCGGTCTGGTCAGTGGTCAGTCTCTCGCTATCGGTCTGGCCAGTGGTCAGTCTCTCTCTCTGTACGGTGAGTAGTCAGTCTCTCTCTCTCGGACCGGTCAGTGGTCAGTCTCTCTCTCTCTCTCGGACCGGTCAGTGGTCAGTCTCTCTCTCTCGGTTTGGGCAGTGGTCAGTCTCTCTCTCCGTCTGGTCAGTGGCCAGTCTCTCTCTCTGTACAGTCAGTGGTCAGTCTCTCTCTCTCTCGGTCTGGTCAGTGGTCAGTCTCTCTCTCTCAGTCTGGTCATTGGTCAGTCTCTCTCTCTCGGTCCGGTCAGTGGTCAGTCTCTCTCTCTCTCAGTCCGGTTAGTGGTCATTATCTCTCTCTCTCGGTCCTGTCAGTGGTCAGTCTCTCTCTCGATCCGGTCAGTGGTCAGTCTCTCTCTCTCTCGGTCTGGGCAGTGGTCAGTCTCTCTCTCTCGGTTCGGTCAGTGGTCAGTCTCTCTCTCTCGGTCCGGTCAGTGGTCAGTCTCTCTCTCTCGGTCTGGTCAGTGGTCAGTCTCTCTCTCGGTCCAGTCAGTGGTCAGTATCTCTCTCTCGGTCCGGTCAGTGGTCATATCTCTCTCTCGGTCCGGTCAGTGGTAAGTCTCTCTCTCGGTCCGGTCAGTAGTCAGTCTCTCTCTCTCGGACCGGTCAGTGGTCAGTCTCTCTCTCTCTCGGACCGGTCAGTGGTCAGTCTCTCTCTCTCTCGGTCTGGGCAGTGGTCAATCTCTCTCTCTGTTGGTCTGGTCAGTGGTCAGTCTCTCTCTCTGTACGGTCAGTGGTCAGTCTCTCTCTATCTCTCGGTCCGGTCAGTGGTCAGTCTCTCTCTCTGTACGGTCAGTGGTCAGTCTCTCTCTCTTGGTCCGGTCAGTGGTCAGTCTCTCGCTCTCTCGGTCCTAGCAGTGGTCAGTCTCTCTCTCTCTCGGTCCGGTCAGTGGTCAGTCTCTCTCTCTCAGTCTGGGCAGTGGTCAGTCTCTCTCTCTCTCTAGGTCTGGTCAGTGGTCAGTCTCTCTCTCTCTCGGTCACCTCAGTGGTAAGTCTCTCTCTCTCGGGCTGGTCAGTGGTCAGTCTCTCTCTCTCGGTCCAGTCAGTGGTCAGTCTCTCTCTCTCTCGGTCTGGTCAGTGGTCAGTCTCTCTCTCGGTCCGGTCAGTGGTCAGTCTCTCTCTCTCTCGGTCTGGGCAGTGGTCAGTCTCTCTCTCGGCCCGGTCAGTGATCAGTCTCTCTCTCTCGGTCCGGTCAGTGGTCAGTCTCTCTCTCTCTCTCGGTCTTTTCACTGGTCAGTATCTCTCTCTCTAGGTCCGGTCAGTGGTCAGTCTCTCTCGGTCACCTCAGTGGTCAGTCTCTCTCTCTCGGTCTGGTCAGTGGTCAGTCTCTCTCTCGGTCCGGTCAGTGGTCAGTCTCTCTCTCTCTCGGTCTGGGCAGTGGTCAGTCTCTCTCTCGGCCCGGTCAGTGATCAGTCTCTCTCTCTCGGTCCGGTTAGTGGTCAGTCTCTCTCTCTCTCTCGGTCTTTTCACTGGTCAGTATCTCTCTCTCTAGGTCCGGTCAGTGGTCAGTCTCTCTCGGTCACCTCAGTGGTCAGTCTCTCTCTCTCGGTCACCTCAGTGGTCAGTCTCTCTCTCTCGGTCCAGTCAGTGGTCAGTATCTCTCTCTCTCGGTCCGGTCAGTGGTCAGTCTCTCTCTCTCGGTCCGGTCAGTGGTCAGTCTCTCTCTCTCAGACAGGTCAGTGGTCAGTCTCTCTCTCTTGGTCCGGTCAGTGGTCAGTCTCTCTCTCTCGGTCCGGTCAGTGGTCAGTCACTCTCTCGGTCTGGTCAGTGGTCAGTCTCTCGCTATCGGTCTGGCCAGTGGTCAGTCTCTCTCTCTGTACGGTGAGTAGTCAGTCTCTCTCTCTCGGACCGGTCAGTGGTCAGTCTCTCTCTCTCTCTCGGACCGGTCAGTGGTCAGTCTCTCTCTCTCGGTTTGGGCAGTGGTCAGTCTCTCTCTCCGTCTGGTCAGTGGCCAGTCTCTCTCTCTATACAGTCAGTGGTCAGTCTCTCTCTCTCTCGGTCTGGTCAGTGGTCAGTCTCTCTCTCTCAGTCTGGTCATTGGTCAGTCTCTCTCTCTCGGTCCGGTCAGTGGTCAGTCTCTCTCTCTCTCAGTCCGGTCAGTGGTCATTATCTCTCTCTCTCGGTCCTGTCAGTGGTCAGTCTCTCTCTCGATCCGGTCAGTGGTCAGTCTCTCTCTCTCTCGGTCTGGGCAGTGGTCAGTCTCTCTCTCTCGGTTCGGTCAGTGGTCAGTCTCTCTCTCTCGGTCCGGTCAGTGGTCAGTCTCTCTCTCTCGGTCTGGTCAGTGGTCAGTCTCTCTCTCGGTCCAGTCAGTGGTCAGTATCTCTCTCTCGGTCCGGTCAGTGGTCATATCTCTCTCTCGGTCCGGTCAGTGGTAAGTCTCTCTCTCGGTCCGGTCAGTAGTCAGTCTCTCTCTCTCGGACCGGTCAGTGGTCAGTCTCTCTCTCTCTCGGACCGGTCAGTGGTCAGTCTCTCTCTCTCTCGGTCTGGGCAGTGGTCAATCTCTCTCTCTGTTGGTCTGGTCAGTGGTCAGTCTCTCTCTCTGTACGGTCAGTGGTCAGTCTCTCTCTATCTCTCGGTCCGGTCAGTGGTCAGTCTCTCTCTCTGTACGGTCAGTGGTCAGTCTCTCTCTCTCGGTCTGGTCAGTGGTCAGTCTCTCTCTCGGTCCAGTCAGTGGTCAGTATCTCTCTCTCGGTCCGGTCAGTGGTCATATCTCTCTCTCGGTCCGGTCAGTGGTAAGTCTCTCTCTCGGTCCGGTCAGTAGTCAGTCTCTCTCTCTCGGACCGGTCAGTGGTCAGTCTCTCTCTCTCTCGGACCGGTCAGTGGTCAGTCTCTCTCTCTCTCGGTCTGGGCAGTGGTCAATCTCTCTCTCTGTTGGTCTGGTCAGTGGTCAGTCTCTCTCTCTCGGTCCGGTCAGTGGTCAGTCTCTCTCTCCCAGACAGGTCAGTGGTCAGTCTCTCTCTCTTGGTCCGGTCAGTGGTCAGTCTCTCTCTCTCGGTCCGGTCAGTGGTCAGTCACTCTCTCGGTCTGGTCAGTGGTCAGTCTCTCGCTATCGGTCTGGCCAGTGGTCAGTCTCTCTCTCTGTACGGTGAGTAGTCAGTCTCTCTCTCTCGGACCGGTCAGTGGTCAGTCTCTCTCTCTCTCTTGCTCCGGTCAGTGGTCAGTCTCTCTCTCTCGGTCCGGTCAGTGGTCAGTCACTCTCTCGGTCTGGTCAGTGGTCAGTCTCTCTCTATCGGTCTGGCCAGTGGTCAGTCTCTCTCTCTGTACGGTGAGTAGTCTCTCTCTCTCTCTCGGACCAGTCAGTGGTCAGTCTCTCTCTCTCGGTCTGGGCAGTGGTCAGTCTCTCTCTCCGTCTGGTCAGTGGCCAGTCTCTCTCTCTGTACAGTCAGTGGTCAGTCTCTCTCTCTCTCGGTCCGGTCAGTGGTCAGTCTCTCTCTCTGTGTCTGGTCATTGGTCAGTCTCTCTCTCTCGGTCCGGTCAGTGGTCAGTCTCTCTCTCTCTCAGTCCGGTCAGTGGTCATTATCTCTCTCTCTCGGTCCTATCAGTGGTCAGTCTCTCTCTCGATCCGGTCAGTGGTCAGTCTCCCTCTCTCGGTCCGGTCAGTGGTCAGTCTCTCTCTCGGCCTGGTCAGTGATCAGTCTCTCTCTATCGGTCCGGTCAGTGGTCAGTCTCTCGCTCTCTCGGTCTGGGCAGTGGTCAGTCTCTCTCTCTCTCGGACCGGTCAGTGGTCAGTCTCTCTCTCTCGGTCTGGGCAGTGGTCAGTCTCTCTCTCTGTACTGTCAGTAGTCAGTCTCTCTCTCTCGGTCTGGGCAGTGGTCAGTCTCTCTCTCGGTCCGGTTAGTGGTCAGTCTCTCTCTCTCTCTCGGTCTGGGCAGTGGTCAGTCTCTCTCTCTCGGTTCGGTCAGTGGTCAGTCTCTCTCTCTCACGGTCCGGTCAGTGGTCAGTCTCTCTCTCTCGGTCACCTCAGTGGTCAGTCTCTCTCTCTCGGTCACCTCAGTGGTCAGTCTCTCTCTCTGTCCGGTCAGTGGTCAGTATCTCTCTCTCTCTCAGTCCGGTCAGTGGTCAGTATCTCTCTCTCTCTCGGTCCGGTCAGTGGTCAGTCTCTCTCTCGGTCCGGTCAGTGGTCAGTTTCTCTCTCTCGGTCCGGTCAGTTGTCAGTCTCTCTCTCGGCCCGGTCAGTGGTCAGTCTCTCTCTCTGTACAGTCAGTGGTCAGTCTCTCTCTCTGTACGGTCAGTGGTCAGTCTCTCTCTCTCTCTCGGTCTGGTCAGTGGTCAGTCTCTCTCTCAGTCTGGGCAGTGGTCAGTCTCTCTCTCTCGGTCCGGTCAGTGGTCAGTCTCTCGCTATCTCGGTCTGGGCAGTGGTCAGTCTCTCTCTCTCTCGGTCCGGTCAGTGGTCAGTCTCTCTCTCTCGGTCACCTCAGTGGTCAGTCTCTCTCTCTCAGTCACCTCAGTGGTCAGTCTCTCTCTCGGTCCAGTCAGTGGTCAGTCTCTCTCTCTGTCCGGTCAGTGGTCAGTATCTCTCTCTCAGTCCGGTCTGTGGTCAGTATCTCCTCTCTCGGTCCGGTCAGTGGTCAATCTCTCTCTCAGTCCGGTTAGTGGTCAGTTTCTCTCTCTCGGTCCGCTCAGTGGTCAGTCTCTCTCTCGGCCCGGTCAGTGGTCAGTCTCTCTATCGGTCCGGTCAGTGGTCAGTCTCTCTCTCTGTACGGTCAGTAGTCAGTCTCTCTCTCTTGATCTGGGCAGTTGTCAGTCTCTCTCTCGGTCCGGTCAGTGGTCAGTCTCTCTCTCTCTCGGTCTGGGCAGTAGTCAGTCTCTCTTTCTCAGTCCGGTCAGTGGTCAGTCTCTCTCTCTCGGTCCGGTCAGTGGTCAGTCTCTCTCTCTCAGTCCGGTCAGTGGTCAGTCTCTCTCTCTCGGTCCGGTCAGTGGTCAGTCTCTCTCTCTCTCTTGGTCTTTTCAGTGGTCAGTCTCTCTCTCTCGGTCCGGTCAGTAGTCAGTCTCTCTCTCTCGGCCCGGTCAGTGGTCAGTCTCTCTCTCTGTACGGTCAGTAGTCAGTCTCTCTCTCTCGGCCTGGGCAGTGGTCAGTCTCTCTCTCGGTCCGGTCAGTGGTCAGTCTCTCTCTCTCTCGGTCTGGGCAGTGGTCAGTCTCTCTCTCTCGGTCCGGTCAGTGGTCAGTCTCTCTCTCTCGGTCCGGTCAGTGGTCAGTCTCTCTCTCTCTCTCGGTCTTTTCACTGGTCAGTCTCTCTCTCTCTAGGTCCGGTCAGTGGTCAGTCTCTCTCTCTCGGTCACCTCAGTGGTCAGTCTCTCTCTCTCGGTCACCTCAGTGGTCAGTCTCTCTCTCTCGGTCCAGTCAGTGGTCAGTATCTCTCTCTCTCGGTCCGGTCAGTGGTCAGTCTCTCTCTCTCGGTCCGGTCAGTGGTCAGTCTCTCTCTCTCAGACAGGTCAGTGGTCAGTCTCTCTCTCTCAGACAGGTCAGTGGTCAGTCTCTCTCTCTCGGTCCGGTCAGTGGTCAGTCACTCTCTCGGTCTGGTCAGTGGTCAGTCTCTCGCTATCGGTCTGGCCAGTGGTCAGTCTCTCTCTCTGTACGGTGAGTAGTCAGTCTCTCTCTCTCGGACCGGTCAGTGGTCAGTCTCTCTCTCTCTCTCGGACCGGTCAGTGGTCAGTCTCTCTCTCTCGGTTTGGGCAGTGGTCAGTCTCTCTCTCCGTCTGGTCAGTGGCCAGTCTCTCTCTCTGTACAGTCAGTGGTCAGTCTCTCTCTCTCTCGGTCTGGTCAGTGGTCAGTCTCTCTCTCTCAGTCTGGTCATTGGTCAGTCTCTCTCTCTCGGTCCGGTCAGTGGTCAGTCTCTCTCTCTCTCAGTCCGGTCAGTGGTCATTATCTCTCTCTCTCGGTCCTGTCAGTGGTCAGTCTCTCTCTCGATCCGGTCAGTGGTCAGTCTCTCTCTCTCTCGGTCTGGGCAGTAGTCAGTCTCTCTCTCTCGGTTCGGTCAGTGGTCAGTCTCTCTCTCTCGGTCCGGTCAGTGGTCAGTCTCTCTCTCTCGGTCTGGTCAGTGGTCAGTCTCTCTCTCGGTCCAGTCAGTGGTCAGTATCTCTCTCTCGGTCCGGTCAGTGGTCATATCTCTCTCTCGGTCCGGTCAGTGGTAAGTCTCTCTCTCGGTCCGGTCAGTAGTCAGTCTCTCTCTCTCGGACCGGTCAGTGGTCAGTCTCTCTCTCTCTCGGACCGGTCAGTGGTCAGTCTCTCTCTCTCTCGGTCTGGGCAGTGGTCAATCTCTCTCTCTGTTGGTCTGGTCAGTGGTCAGTCTCTCTCTCTGTACGGTCAGTGGTCAGTCTCTCTATCTCTCGGTCCGGTCAGTGGTCAGTCTCTCTCTCTGTACGGTCAGTGGTCAGTCTCTCTCTCTTGGTCCGGTCAGTGGTCAGTCTCTCGCTCTCTCGGTCCTAGCAGTGGTCAGTCTCTCTCTCTCTCGGTCCGGTCAGTGGTCAGTCTCTCTCTCTCAGTCTGGGCAGTGGTCAGTCTCTCTCTCTCTCTAGGTCTGGTCAGTGGTCAGTCTCTCTCTCTCGGTCACCTCAGTGGTAAGTCTCTCTCTCTCGGGCTGGTCAGTGGTCAGTCTCTCTCTCTCGGTCCAGTCAGTGGTCAGTCTCTCTCTCTCTCGGTCTGGTCAGTGGTCAGTCTCTCTCTCGGTCCAGTCAGTGGTCAGTCTCTCTCTCTGTCCGGTCAGTGGTCAGTATCTCTCTCTCTCAGTCCAGTCAGTGGTCAGTATCTCTCTCTCTTGGTCCGGTCAGTCTCTCTCTCGGTCCGGTCAGTGGTCAGTTTCTCTCTCTCGGTCCGGTCAGTGGTCAGTCTCTCTCTCGTCCCGGTCAGTGGTCAGTCTCTCTATCGGTCCAGTCAGTGGTCAGTCTCTCTTTCTGTACGGTCAGTCTCTCTCTCTCGGTCTGGGCAGTGGTCAGTCTCTCTCTCGGTCCGGTCAGTGGTCAGTCTCTCTCTCTCTCGGTCTGGGCAGTGGTCAGTCTCTCTCTCGGCCCGGTCAGTGATCAGTCTCTCTCTCTCGGTCCGGTCAGTGGTCAGTCTCTCTCTCTCTCTCGGTCTTTTCACTGGTCAGTATCTCTCTCTCTAGTTCCGGTCAGTGGTCAGTCTCTCTCGGTCACCTCAGTGGTCAGTCTCTCTCTCTCGGTCACCTCAGTGGTCAGTCTCTCTCTCTCGGTCCAGTCAGTGGTCAGTATCTCTCTCTCTCGGTCCGGTCAGTGGTCAGTCTCTCTCTCTCGGTCCGGTCAGTGGTCAGTCTCTCTCTCTCAGACAGGTCAGTGGTCAGTCTCTCTCTCTTGGTCCGGTCAGTGGTCAGTCTCTCTCTCTCGGTCCGGTCAGTGGTCAGTCACTCTCTCGGTCTGGTCAGTGGTCAGTCTCTCGCTATCGGTCTGGCCAGTGGTCAGTCTCTCTCTCTGTACGGTGAGTAGTCAGTCTCTCTCTCTCGGACCGGTCAGTGGTCAGTCTCTCTCTCTCTCTCGGACCGGTCAGTGGTCAGTCTCTCTCTCTCGGTTTGGGCAGTGGTCAGTCTCTCTCTCCGTCTGGTCAGTGGCCAGTCTCTCTCTCTATACAGTCAGTGGTCAGTCTCTCTCTCTCTCGGTCTGGTCAGTGGTCAGTCTCTCTCTCTCAGTCTGGTCATTGGTCAGTCTCTCTCTCTCGGTCCGGTCAGTGGTCAGTCTCTCTCTCTCTCAGTCCGGTCAGTGGTCATTATCTCACTCTCTCGGTCCTGTCAGTGGTCAGTCTCTCTCTCGATCCGGTCAGTGGTCAGTCTCTCTCTCTCTCGGTCTGGGCAGTGGTCAGTCTCTCTCTCTCGGTTCGGTCAGTGGTCAGTCTCTCTCTCTCGGTCCGGTCAGTGGTCAGTCTCTCTCTCTCGGTCTGGTCAGTGGTCAGTCTCTCTCTCGGTCCAGTCAGTGGTCAGTATCTCTCTCTCGGTCCGGTCAGTGGTCATATCTCTCTCTCGGTCCGGTCAGTGGTAAGTCTCTCTCTCGGTCCGGTCAGTAGTCAGTCTCTCTCTCTCGGACCGGTCAGTGGTCAGTCTCTCTCTCTCTCGGACCGGTCAGTGGTCAGTCTCTCTCTCTCTCGGTCTGGGCAGTGGTCAATCTCTCTCTCTGTTGGTCTGGTCAGTGGTCAGTCTCTCTCTCTGTACGGTCAGTGGTCAGTCTCTCTCTATCTCTCGGTCCGGTCAGTGGTCAGTCTCTCTCTCTGTACGGTCAGTGGTCAGTCTCTCTCTCTCGGTCTGGTCAGTGGTCAGTCTCTCTCTCGGTCCAGTCAGTGGTCAGTATCTCTCTCTCGGTCCGGTCAGTGGTCATATCTCTCTCTCGGTCCGGTCAGTGGTAAGTCTCTCTCTCGGTCCGGTCAGTAGTCAGTCTCTCTCTCTCGGACCGGTCAGTGGTCAGTCTCTCTCTCTCTCGGACCGGTCAGTGGTCAGTCTCTCTCTCTCTCGGTCTGGGCAGTGGTCAATCTCTCTCTCTGTTGGTCTGGTCAGTGGTCAGTCTCTCTCTCTCGGTCCGGTCAGTGGTCAGTCTCTCTCTCTCAGACAGGTCAGTGGTCAGTCTCTCTCTCTTGGTCCGGTCAGTGGTCAGTCTCTCTCTCTCGGTCCGGTCAGTGGTCAGTCACTCTCTCGGTCTGGTCAGTGGTCAGTCGCTCGCTATCGGTCTGGCCAGTGGTCAGTCTCTCTCTCTGTACGGTGAGTAGTCAGTCTCTCTCTCTCGGACCGGTCAGTGGTCAGTCTCTCTCTCTCTCTCGGACCGGTCAGTGGTCAGTCTCTCTCTCTCGGTTTGGGCAGTGGTCAGTCTCTCTCTCCGTCTGGTCAGTGGCCAGTCTCTCTATACAGTCAGTGGTCAGTCTCTCTCTCTCTCGGTCTGGTCAGTGGTCAGTCTCTCTCTCTCAGTCTGGTCATTGGTCAGTCTCTCTCTCTCGGTCCGGTCAGTGGTCAGTCTCTCTCTCTCTCAGTCCGGTCAGTGGTCATTATCTCTCTCTCTCGGTCCTGTCAGTGGTCAGTCTCTCTCTCGATCCGGTCAGTGGTCAGTCTCTCTCTCTCTCGGTCTGGGCAGTGGTCAGTCTCTCTCTCTCGGTTCGGTCAGTGGTCAGTCTCTCTCTCTCGGTCCGGTCAGTGGTCAGTCTCTCTCTCTCGGTCTGGTCAGTGGTCAGTCTCTCTCTCGGTCCAGTCAGTGGTCAGTATCTCTCTCTCGGTCCGGTCAGTGGTCATATCTCTCTCTCGGTCCGGTCAGTGGTAAGTCTCTCTCTCGGTCCGGTCAGTAGTCAGTCTCTCTCTCTCGGACCGGTCAGTGGTCAGTCTCTCTCTCTCTCGGACCGGTCAGTGGTCAGTCTCTCTCTCTCTCGGTCTGGGCAGTGGTCAATCTCTCTCTCTGTTGGTCTGGTCAGTGGTCAGTCTCTCTCTCTGTACGGTCAGTGGTCAGTCTCTCTCTATCTCTCGGTCCGGTCAGTGGTCAGTCTCTCTCTCTGTACGGTCAGTGGTCAGTCTCTCTCTCTTGGTCCGGTCAGTGGTCAGTCTCTCGCTCTCTCGGTCCTAGCAGTGGTCAGTCTCTCTCTCTCTCGGTCCGGTCAGTGGTCAGTCTCTCTCTCTCAGTCTGGGCAGTGGTCAGTCTCTCTCTCTCTCTAGGTCTGGTCAGTGGTCAGTCTCTCTCTCTCTCGGTCACCTCAGTGGTAAGTCTCTCTCTCTCGGGCTGGTCAGTGGTCAGTCTCTCTCTCTCGGTCCAGTCAGTGGTCAGTCTCTCTCTCTCTCGGTCTGGTCAGTGGTCAGTCTCTCTCTCGGTCCAGTCAGTGGTCAGTCTCTCTCTCTGTCCGGTCAGTGGTCAGTATCTCTCTCTCTCAGTCCAGTCAGTGGTCAGTATCTCTCTCTCTTGGTCCGGTCAGTGGTCAGTCTCACTCTCGGTCCGGTCAGTGGTCAGTTTCTCTCTCTCGGTCCGGTCAGTGGTCAGTCTCTCTCTCGTCCCGGTCAGTGGTCAGTCTCTCTATCGGTCCAGTCAGTGGTCAGTCTCTCTTTCTGTACGGTCAGTCTCTCTCTCTCGGTCTGGGCAGTGGTCAGTCTCTCTCTCGGTCCGGTCAGTGGTCAGTCTCTCTCTCTCTCGGTCTGGGCAGTGGTCAGTCTCTCTCTCGGCCCGGTCAGTGATCAGTCTCTCTCTATCGGTCCGGTCAGTGGTCAGTCTCTCGCTCTCTCGGTCTGGGCAGTGGTCAGTCTCTCTCTCTCTCGGACCGGTCAGTGGTCAGTCTCTCTCTCTTGGTCTGGGCAGTGGTCAGTCTCTCTCTCTGTACTGTCAGTAGTCAGTCTCTCTCTCTCGGTCTGGGCAGTGGTCAGTCTCTCTCTCGGTCCGGTTAGTGGTCAGTCTCTCTCTCTCTCGGTCTGGGCAGTGGTCAGTCTCTCTCTCTCGGTTCGGTCAGTGGTCAGTCTCTCTCTCTCGGTCTGGTCAGTGGTCAGTCTCTCTCTCGGTCCAGTCAGTGGTCAGTATCTCTCTCTCGGTCCGGTCAGTGGTCAGTATCTCTCTCTCGGTCCGGTCAGTGGTAAGTCTCTCTCTCGGTCCGGTCAGTAGTCAGTCTCTCTCTCTCGGACCGGTCACTGGTCAGTCTCTCTCTATCTCGGACCGGTCAGTGGTCAGTCTCTCTCTCTCTCGGTCTGGGCAGTGGTCAGTCTCTCTCTCTGTTGGTCTGGTCAGTGGTCAGTCTCTCTCTCTGTACGGTCAGTGGTCAGTCTCTCTCTCTCTCTCTCTCGGTCCGGTCAGTGGTCAGTCTCTCTCTCTGTACGGTTAGTGGTCAGTCTCTCTCTCTTGGTCCGGTCAGTGGTCAGTCTCTCGCTCTCTCGGTCCTAGCAGTGGTCAGTCTCTCTCTCTCTCGGTCCGGTCAGTGGTCAGTCTCTCTCTCTCGATCTGGGCAGTGGTCAGTCTCCCTCTCTCTAGGTCTGGTCAGTGGTCAGTCTCTCTCTCTCTCGGTCACCTCAGTGGTCAGTCTCTCTCTCTCGGTCACCTCAGTGGTCAGTCTCTCCCTCTCGGTCCAGTCAGTGGTCAGTCTCTCTCTCTCTTGGTCCGGTCAGTGGTCAGTCTCTCTCTCGGTCCGGTCAGTGGTCAGTTTCTCTCTCTCGGTCCGGTCAGTGGTCAGTCTCTCTCTCGGCCCGGTCAGTGGTCAGTCTCTCTATCGGTCCAGTCAGTGGTCAGTCTCTCTCTCTGTACGGTCAGTAGTCAGTCTCTCTCTCTCGGTCTGGGCAGTGGTCAGTCTCTCTCTCGGTCCGGTCAGTGGTCAGTCTCTCTCTCTCTCGGTCTGGGCAGTGGTCAGTCTCTCTCTCTCGGTCCGGTGATTGGTCAGTCTCTCTCTCTCGGTCCGGTCAGTGGTCAGTCTCTCTCTCTCGGTCCGGTCAGTGGTCAGTCTCTCTCTCTCTCGGTCCGGTCAGTGGTCAGTCTCTCTCTCTCGGTCCGGTCAGTGGTCAGTCACTCTCTCTCGGTCCGGTCAGTGGTCAGTCTCTCTATCGGTCCGGTCAGTGGTCAGTCTCTCTCTCTGTACTGTCAGTAGTCAGTCTCTCTCTCTCGGTCTGGGCAGTGGTCAGTCTCTCTCTCGGTCCGGTCAGTGGTCAGTCTCTCTCTCTCTCGGTCCAGTCAGTGGTCAGTCTCTCTCTCTCTCGGTCCGGTCAGTGGTCAGTCTCTCTCTCTCTCGGTCTGGTCAGTGGTCAGTCTCTCTCTCGGTCCAGTCAGTGGTCAGTCTCTCTCTCTGTCCGGTCAGTGGTCAGTATCTCTCTCTCTCAGTCCGGTCAGTGGTCAGTATCTCTCTCTCTCAGTCTGGTCAGTGGTCAGTCTCTCTCTCGGTCCGGTCAGTGGTCAGTTTCTCGCTCTCGGTCCGGTCAGTGGTCAGTCTCTCACTCGGCCCGGTCAGTGGTCAGTCTCTCTCTCTGTACGGTCAGTAGTCAGTCTCTCTCTCTCGGTCTGGGCAGTGGTCAGTCTCTCTCTCGGTCCGGTCAGTGGTCAGTCTCTCTCTCTCTCTCGGTCTGGGCAGTGGTCAGTCTCTCTCTCTCAGTCCGGTCAGTGGTCAGTCTCTCTCTCTCGGTCCGGTCAGTGGTCAGTCTCTCTCTCTCAGTCCGGTCAGTGGTCAGTCTCTCTCTCTCTCTCGGTCTTTTCAGTGGTCAGTCTCTCTCTCTCAGACAGGTCAGTGGTCAGTCTCTCTCTCTTGGTCCGGTCAGTGGTCAGTCTCTCTCTCTCGGTCCGGTCAGTGGTCAGTCTCTCTCTCTCGGTCTGGTCAGTGGTCAGTCTCTCTCTCTGTACGGTCAGTAGTCAGTCTCTCTCTCTCGGACCGGTAAGTGGTCAGTCTCTCTCTCTCTCGGACTGGTCAGTGGTCAGTCTCTCTCTCTCGGTCTGGGCAGTGGTCAGTCTCTCTCTCCGTCTGGTCAGTGGTCAGTGTCTCTCTCTGTACGGTCAGTTGTCAGTCTCTCTCTCTCTCGGTCCGGTCAGTGGTCAGTCTCTCTCTCTCAGTCTGGTCAGTGGTCAGTCTCTCTCTCTCTCTGTCCGGTCAGTGGTCAGTCTCTCTCTCTCTCAGTCCGGTCAGTGGTCATTATCTCTCTCTCTCGGTCCTGTCAGTGGTCAGTCTCTCTCTCGGTCCGGTCAGTGGTCAGTCTCCCTCTCTCGGTCCGGTCAATGGTCAGTCTCTCTCTCAGCCCGGTCAGTGGTCAGTCTCTCTCTATCGGTCCGGTCAGTGGTCAGTCTCTCTCTCTGTACGGTCAGTAGTCAGTCTCTCTCTCTCGGTCCGGTCAGTGGTCAGTCTCTCCTTCTCGGTCTGGGCAGTGGTCAGTCTCTCTCTCTCGGTCACCTCAGTGGTAAGTCTCTCTCTCTCGGTCCGGTCAGTGGTCAGTCTCTCTCTCTCTCGGTCCGGTCAGTGGTCAGTCTCTCTCTCGGTCTGGTCAGTGGTCAGTCTCTCTCTCGGTCCGGTCAATGGTCAGTCTCTCTCTCGGTCCGGTCAGTGGTCAGTATCTCTCTCTCTCGGTCCGGTCAGTGGTCAGTATCTCTCTCTCGGTCCGGTCAGTGGTCAGTCTCTCTCTCGGTCCGGTCAGTAGTCAGTCTCTCTCTCTCGGACCGGTCAGTGGTCAGTCTCTCTCTCTCTTGGTCCGGTCAGTGGTCAGTTTCTCTCTCTGTACGGTCAGTAGTCAGTCTCTCTCTCTCGGTCTGGGCAGTGGTCAGTCTCTCTCTCGGTCCGGTCAGTGGTCAGTCTCTCTCTCTCGGTCCGGTCAGTGGTCAGTTTCTCTCTCTCGGTCCGGTCAGTTGTCAGTCTCTCTCGGTCACCTCAGTGGTCAGTCTCTCTCTCTCGGTCACCTCAGTGGTCAGTCTCTCTCTCTGTCCGGCCAGTAGTCAGTCTCTCTCTCTCTCGGACTGGTCAGTGGTCAGTCTCTCTCTCTCGGTCTGGGCAGTGGTCAGTCTCTCTCTCTCTTGGTCTGGTCAGTGGTCAGTCTCTCTCTCTCGGTCCGGTCAGTGGTCAGTCTCTCGCTCTCTCGGTCTGGGCAGTGGTCAGTCTCTCTCTCTCTCGGTCCTGTCAGTGGTCAGTCTCTCTCTCTCGGTCTGGGCAGTGGTCAGTCTCTCTCTCTCTAGGTCCGGTCAGTGGTCAGTCTCTCTCTCTCGGTCACCTCAGTGGTCAGTCTCTCTCTCGGTCTCTTGGTCCTGTCAGTGGTCAGTCTCTCTCTCTCGGTCTGGTCAGTGGTCAGTCCCTCTCTCGGTCCAGTCAGTGGTCAGTCTCTCTCTCTGTCCGGTCAGTGGTCAGTATCTCTCTCTCTCAGTCCGGTCAGTGGTCAGTCTCTCTCTCTCGGTCCGGTCAGTGGTCAGTCTCTCTCTCTCGGTCCGGTCAGTGGTCAGTCTCTCTCTCTCGGTCTTTTCAGTGGTCAGTCTCTCTCTCTCGGACCGGTCAGTGGTCAGTCTCTCTCGGTCCGGTCAGTGGTCAGTCTTTCTCTCTCTCTCGGTCTTTTCAGTGGTCAGTATCTCTCTCTCTCAGTCCGGTCAGTGGTCAGTATCTCTCTCTCTAGGTCCGGTCAGTGGTCAGTCTCTCTCTTGGTCCGGTCAGTGGTCAGTTTCTCTCTCTCGGTCCTGTCAGTGGTCAGTCTCTCTCTCGGCCCGGTCAGTGGTCAGTCTCTCTATCGGTCCGGTCAGTGGTCAGTCTCTCTCTCTCGGTCCGGTCAGTGCTCAGTCTCTCTCTCTCTCTCGGTCTTTTCAGTGGTCAGTCTCTCTCTCTCAGACAGGTCAGTGGTCAGTCTCTCTCTCTCTCTCTGTCCGATCAGTGGTCAGTCTCTCTCTCTCAGTCTGGTCAGTGGTCAGTCTCTCTCTCTCGGTCCGGTCAGTGGTCAGTCTCTCGCTCTCTCGGTCTGGGCAGTGGTCAGTCTCTCTCTCTCTAGGTCCGGTCAGTGGTCAGTCTCTCTCTCGGTCTGGGCAGTGGTCAGTCTCTCTCTCGCTAGGTCCGGTCAGTGGTCAGTCTCTCTCTCTCGGTCACATCAGTGGTCAGTCTCTCTCTCTCGGTCACCTCAGCGGTCAATCTCTCTCTCTCTCGGTCCAGTCAGTGGTCAGTCTCTCTCTCTCTCGGTCCGGTCAGTGGTCAGTCTCTCTCTCTCGGTCTGGTCAGTGGTCAGTCTCTCTCTCGGTCCGGTCAGTGGTCAGTCTCTCTCTCTGTCCGGTCACTGGTCAGTATCTCTCTCTCTCAGTCCGGTCAGTGGTCAGTATCTCTCTCTCATTCCGGTCAGTGGTCAGTCTCTCTATCGGTCCGGTCAGTGGTCAGTCTCTGTCTCTGTACGGTCAGTAGTCAGTCTCTCTCTCTCGGTCTGGGCAGTGGTCAGCCTCTCTCTCGGTCCGGCCAGTGGTCAGTCTCTCTCTCTCTCGGTCTGGGCAGTGGTCAGTCTCTCTCTCTCGGTCCGGTCAGTGGTCAGTCTCTCTCGGTCCGGTCAGTAGTCAGTCGCTCTCTCTCAGTCCGGTCAGTGGTCAGTCTCTCTCTCTCTCTCGGTCTTTTCAGTGGTCAGTCTCTCTCTCTCGGTCCGGTCAGTGGCCAGTCTCTCTCTCTCGGTCTGGTCAGTGGTCAGTCTCTCTCTCTCTCGGTCTTTTCAGTGGTCAGTCTCTCTCTCTCGGTTTGGTCAGTGGTCAGTCTCTCTCTCGGTCCAGTCAGTGGTCAGTCTCTCACTCTCGGTCACCTCAGTGGTCAGTTTCTCTCTCAGTCCAGTCAGTGGTCAGTATCTCTCTCTCTCGGTCCGGTCAGTGGTCAGTATCTCTATCGGTCCGGTCAGTGGTCAGTCTCTCACTCTCGGTCACCTCAGTGGTCAGTCTCTCTCTCTCTCAGTCCGGTCAGTGGTCAGTATCTCTCTCTCTCGGTCCGGTCAGTGGTCAGTCTCTCTCTCGGTCCGGTCAGTCTCTCTCGGTCCGGTCAGTGGTCAGTCTCTCTCTCTCTCAGTCACCTCAGTGGTCAGTCCCTCTCTCTCGGTCCGGTCAGTGGTCAGTCTCTCTCTCAGTACGGTCAGTGGTCAGTCTCTCTCTCAGTCCGGTCAGTGGTCAGTCTCTCTCTCTCTCGGTCACCTCAGTGGTTAGTCACTCTCTCTCGGTCCGGTCGATCTCTCTCGGTCCGGTCAGTGGTCAGTCTCTCTCTCTCGGTCACCTCAGTGGTCAGTCTCTCTCTCTCTCGCTCCGGTCGATCTCTCTCGGTCCGGTCAGTGGTCAGTCTCTCTCTCTCGGTCCGGTCAGTGGTCAGTCTCTCTCTCTCGGTCCGGTCAGTGGTCAGTCTCTCTCTCTCGGTCACCTCAGTGGTCAGTCTCTCTCTCTCGGTCCGGTCGATCTCTCTCGGTCCGGTCGGTGGTCAGTCTCTCTCTCTCTCGGTCCGGTCAGTGGTCAGTCTCTCTCTCTCGGTCCGGTCAGTGGTCAGTCTCTCTCTCTCGGTCACCTCAGTGGTCAGTCTCTCTCTCTCGGTCCGGTCGATCTCTCTCGGTCCAGTCCGAGGTCTGTCTCACTCGGTCCGCTCAGTGGTCAGCCCCCCTCCCTATACGTACTCGGCTGCGGCCAGTTGATCTTTGACCTCGAGTGAGCCCAGCCTGCGCCTGACCTGGTGCTGCAGCCTCAGGCCCTGGTAGCCGCTGCCTCTGCCGTCCAGCCGTGCCACTACTGTGCCGAGCGAGGCCGCCATCACTGCCTCCCAGTCCAGGCTGAACCTGTCGTCCACCAGCTGACCGCCCGGCTCGCCATCACTGCGGGCGAGAAACAGAGCCACGTCAGGTCACGGGGCTCGGACCGAGCGACGGAGGAAGCAAGGGGGCGTGCCTCTCTCTCTCCCCCCACCCCCTGCACCGTGAGCTCCAGGGTCTGGCTGCACCACGCACAGGTGACCCATCCGCACCTCTGAGCTATTCGACTACAGCAGCTATCACAGACCAGCCCCGCTAACGTCTTCGCCAAATCAGGGAATCGTATGGCATAGAAGAAGCTCCTATCATGTCGGTGTCGCAGACAGTGTGGGGGCCGGTGGGCTATTCAACTGCATGAGGCGTCCCTTGTGCCTGTTCTGCCTCACAGGAGCAAGAGGAGGAGGTGGAGGTGCGATTGGTTCTTGGATTTTGACACGAGGCGGTAGGGAGGAGGGAGAGCGGGTAGGATGGAGGAACCGGTAGCCAGAGGGGTAACTTTGGAGCAGAACTGACCATGGGAACAGGAGGGGAACGTTCAGCCCCTCGAGCCTGTTACATTAGGAACAGGAGGGACCGTTCAGCCCCTCGAGCCTGTTACATTAGGAACAGGAGGAGACCGTTCAGCCCCTCGAGCTTGTTACATTAGGAACAGGAGGAGGCCATTCAGCCCCTCGAGCCTGTTACATTAGGAACAGGAGGAGACCGTTCAGCCCCTCGAGCTTGTTACATTAGGAACAGGAGGAGGCCATTCAGCCCCTCGAGCCTGTTACATTAGGAACAGGAGGAGGCCATTCAGCCCCTCGAGCCTGTTACATTAGGAACAGAAGGTGGCCATTCAGCCCCTCGAGCCTGTTACATTAGGAACAGGAGGAGGCCATTCAGCCCCTCGAGCCTGTTACATTAGGAACAGGAGGAGGCCATTCAACCCCTCGAGCCTGTTACATTAGGAACAGAAGGTGGCCATTCAGCCCCTCGAGCCTGTTACATTAGGAACAGGAGAAGGCCATTCAGCCCCTCGAGTCTGTTACATTAGGAACAGGAGGAGGCCATTCAGCCCCTCGAGTCTGTTACATTAGGAACAGGAGGAGGCCATTCAGCCCCTCGAGTCTGTTACATTAGGAACAGGAGGAGGCCATTCAGCCCCTCGAGTCTGTTACATTAGGAACAGGAGGAGGCCGTTCAGCCCCTTGAGCCTGTTACATTAGGAACAGGAGGAGGCCATTCAGCCCCTCGAGTCTGTTACATTAGGAACAGGAGGAGGCCATTCAGCCCCTCGAGTCTGTTACATTAGGAACAGGAGGAGGCCATTCAGCCCCTCGAGTCTGTTACATTAGGAACAGGAGGAGGCCATTCAGCCCCTCGAGTCTGTTACATTAGGAACAGGAGGAGGCCATTCAGCCCCTCGAGTCTGTTACATTAGGAACAGGAGAAGGCCATTCAGCCCCTCGAGTCTGTTACATTAGGAACAGGAGGAGGCCATTCAGCCCCTCGAGTCTGTTACATTAGGAACAGGAGGAGGCCATTCAGCCCCTCGAGTCTGTTACATTAGGAACAGGAGGAGGCCGTTCAGCCCCTTGAGCCTGTTACATTAGGAACAGGAGGAGGCCATTCAGCCCCTCGAGTCTGTTACATTAGGAACAGGAGGAGGCCGTTCAGCCCCTCGAGCCTGTTACATTAGGAACAGGAGGAGGCCATTCAGCCCCTCGAGCCTGTTACATTAGGAACAGAAGGTGGCCATTCAGCCCCTCGAGCCTGTTACATTAGGAACAGGAGGAGGCCATTCAGCCCCTCGAGCCTGTTACATTAGGAACAGGAGGAGGCCGTTCAGCCCCTCGAGCCTGT
>NC_092011.1:38155079-38165079 GCF_044704955.1 Pristiophorus japonicus
CTCCCCTCCCCACCAACCCCTCCCTCCCTCCCTCCTACCTCCCCTCTTCCCCTCCCCACCAACCCCTCCCTTCCCTCCCTCCCTCCACCTCTCCTCTTCCCCTCCCCACCAACCCCTCCCTCCCCTCCCCTCACCTCCTTCCTCCTTCCCACCAGACCCTCCCCTATCCTCCTCTCCTTCCCCAATTTCCCCTCCCCTTCTTCTCCTCACCACCCTCCCCCTCCCCAAAGTCCTCTCCCTCCTCCCTCCCTCCCCACCCCTCTCCTTCCCTCCCCCACCATCCCCTCCCCTCCCCTCCCCTCCTCTCCCCATCTCCCCACCATGCTACAGGCTGCAGGAAATCGGCAAATATCCTGGGGGTGTGGGGCGGGGTACTGTGGGGAGGGGTGAAGGGGCCACACTCACCTCTGGGCTCTGTGGTCGGTGTACAGTGTGTGTGGGGAGGGAGTTGGGTGTTGGGGGGTACTGTGGGGAGGGGTGAAGGGGCCACACTCACCTCTGGGCTCTGTGGTCCGGTGCACGGTGTGTGTGGGGAGGGAGTTGGGTGTTGGGGGGTACTGTAGGGAGGGGTGAAGGGGCCACACTCACCTCTGGGCTCTGTGGTCCGGTGCACGGTGTGTGTAGGAACCCCGAAACCTGCAGAACAGAGCGAAGGTGGAAAGTTTGTCAGAGAGAGAGGTAAAAGCACACGCACACATATAGAACTAACGGGGGTGATTCTGCTCGCCCTCGCCCCACTCATCCACCTACAACCCCCCGAGATCTCTGCGTCCTCTAACTCTGCCCTCCTGACCATCCCTGATTATAATCGCTCCACGATTGGTGGCCGTGCCTTCTGTTGCCTGGGCCCCAAGCTCTGGAACTCCCTCCCTAAACCTCTCCGCCTCTCTCTCCTCCTTTAAGACGCTCCTTGAAACCGATCTCTTTGACCCAGCTTTTGGTCACCTGTCCCTAATATCTCCTTCTGCGGCTCGGGGTCAGATTTCTGTCTGATTTACGCTCCTGTGGAGCACCTTGGGATGCTAAAGGAGCTGTATAAATGCAAGTTGTTGTTGTAGCTGGCCCACACAGACTGGTATCAATCCCCAAGTGTGTTGGCATCTCAGAGGACAGTGGGGGGGGGGGGGGTTTGGGGTGGGAAACATTAATCTTGGCCTCAAGATCCCTGGGATGGGGGGATTGTCCTATGAGGAGAGATTGTGTAGACTGGGCCCATACTCTCTGGAGTTGAGAAGAATGAGAGGTGATCCCATTGAAACACACCAGATTGTGAGGGGGATTGACAGGGGAGATGCAGGGAGGGTGTTTCCCCCGGGCTGGGGAGTCTAGAACCAGGGCGTCACATCAGAAATAGGAGCAGGAGTCGGCCATTCGGCCCCTCGAGCTTGCTCCGCCATTTAATACGACCATGGCTGATCCGATCATGGACTCAGCTCCACTTCCCCCCCCCGCTCCCCATAACCCTCCAAAAATCTATCGATCTCAGCCTTGAATATTACTCAAAGACTGAGCCTCCACAGCCCTCTGGGGCAGAGAATTCCAAAGATTCACCCCCCTCTGAGTGAAGAAATTCCTCCTCATCTCAGTCCTAAATGGCCGACCCCTTATCCTGAGACTGACAGTTCAGAGAAGGTTCACTCGGTTGATTCCGGAGATGAGGGGGTTGACTTATGAGGAAAGGTTGAGGAGGTTGGGCCTCTACTCATTGGAATTCAGAAGAATGAGAGGTGATCTTATCGAAACGTATAAGATTATGAGGGGGCTTGACAAGGTGGATGCAGAGAGGATGTTCCCACTGATGGGGGAGACTAGAACTAGGGGGCATGGTCTTAGAATAAGGGGCCGCCCATTTAAAACTGAGATGAGGAGGAATTTCTTCTCTCAGAGGGTTGTAAATCTGTGGAATTCTCTGCCCCAGAGAGCTGTGGAGGCTGGGACATTGAATATATTTAAGGTGGAGATAGACAGATTTTTGAGCGATAAGGGAGTGAAGGGTTATGGGGAGCGGGCAGGGAAGTGGAGCTGAGTCCATGATCGGATCAGCCATGGTCGTATTAAATGGCGGAGCAGGCTCGAGGGGCCGAATGGCCGACTCCTGCTCCTATTTCTGATGTTCTTATGCTCATCCACCAGGCTCACAATCACCTGCCCCATCGTGGATCCCCCAAACCCAACTGGCTGGGGTTTTATTGAGTCTTGTGACGATCAAGTGACTGGCTAAGCCCCTCCCAACTCAACAGCTCTAGCCGCCTGTGAGCATCCTCATAGATTGAATGGTGGAGCAGGCTCGAGGGGCCATGTGGCCTACTCCTGCTCCTAATTCTTTGTTCAGAAACCCTGCGCTGGACGGAAAATACCCAACCACATCTATAATGAGGAAAAATCTGCACTCACCCTGACAATGCAGAACAAAGTGTGCCAGACTCGGGCTGAACTGGATATCGGAGTAGGTGCAATTCGGAACAAGGCCACAGGTGATGCACCTTCTCTGGAAGGAGCTGGTGGTGTCAGCACTGTGTGGGGAAAGCAGAGAGAGAGAGAGAGCTCCCTTATTCATTCCCAGGAGCACGGCGCAGCATCGGGTGTTGCCAGGGGTGGCCAGCAGTAGTTCGGGGAAATCATGGGCACACAAGGGGGTTAAATCACACGCACACACCCCTCACTCTACACCAGCCCAACCTTCAAGCTGGTTCACTCTCCCCATTCCCACAGCAGAGCACTAACTGTCCTGCCTCTGAGTCGGACTGGACGTGTGTGCGAACAGCCAGTCCAGGATTGGAGACAGGGGTCGGGTTTCTCAGACGGGTAGGACATGGGTTACAGGGATCAAGGCAAACCTCCCCTTGCACCAACAGGAATTCACCCTGAGGGAGCGCCGCACTGTCGGAGGGGCGGTACTGAGGGAGCGCCGCACTGTCGGAAGGGCAGTACTGAGGGAGTGCCGCACTGTCAGAGGGGCAGTACTGAGGGAGCGCCGTACTGTCGGAGGGGCGGCAGTACTGAGGGAGCGCCGCACTGTCAGAGGGGCAGTACTGATGGAGTGCCGCACTGTCGGAGGGGCAGTACTGAGGGAGCGCCGTACTGTCGGAGGGGCAGTACTGAGGGAGCGCTGCACTGTCGGAGGGGCAATACTGAGGGAGCGCCGTACTGTCGGAGGGGCAGTACTGAGGGAGCGCTGCACTGTCGGAGGGGCAGTACTGAGGGAGCACTGCACTGTCGGAGGGGTAGTACTGAGGGAGCGCTGCACTGTCGGAGGGGCAGTACTGAGGAAGCGCTGCACTGTTGGAGGGGTAGTACTGAGGGAGCGCTGCACTGTCGGAGGGGCAGTACTGAGGGAGCGCCGTACTGTTGGAGGGGCAGTACTGAAGGAGTGCTGCACTGTCGGAGGGGCAGTACTGAGGGAGCGCCGCACTGTCGGAGGGGCAGTACTGAGGGAGCGCCGCACTGTCGGAGGGGCGGTACTGAGGGAGTGCCGCACTGTCGGAGGGGCAGTACTGAGGGAGTGCTGCACTGTCAGAGGGGCAGTACTGAGGGAGTGCTGCACTGTCAGAGGGGCAGTACTGAGGGAGCGCTACATTTAGGTTCCATCTGATTGTTGCGTTGAAAGATCCCAGATTGGAAGAGGAGTGGTGGTGGGTGGGGGGCTGGGGGAGTTCTCCCTGGACATTTTCCCATCTTGACCAACATTGGCAATGAAAACACAGTGGGGGATAAAGAAGAATTTGTCTACATTCACTGTCTCTGGATCAGGGAATTCCACGAGGCTCCAGAGAGGGAGTGGTTTCTCAGGGATCCCCTCCCTCGATGGGAGTTGGATGAGGCCAACTCGCGGTACAATTTTGCTCTGCAGCCCCCACTTTACCCCCTCCCCCCTCGCACTTCCTGTTAGAATCGGGCGTTACCCGTGAATATATCACCTGCACCTCCCGCGCTGGAACTTTCTCCGGCTGACTGGCTCCCTCGGTGATGTCGGAGCAAACATTGCGGCCAATCTCCCTATTGGGGGCCCATTTGTGGGACAACGACTCAAAGCCATGACGTAGCTATTGCAGAGCTAGTCACAGTGTGACACTGCTTCTTGCCAGTCATGTCACATCACGTTACACCTTGGCACGTCACGTCACATCACGTTACATCTCATCACGTTATATCTCGTTACATCTCGTCTTGTTACCTCACATCAAGTTACACCTCATCACGTCACATCTCATCACGTCACGTCACATCACAGCACGCTTTATCACGTTTTATCACATTACACCTCATCATGTCACATCTCACTATACCTCATCACGTCACATCTCGTTACATCTCATCAGGTCACGTCACATCTCGTTACATCTCATCAGGTCACGTTACATCTCGTTATATCGCATCATGTCACGTCACATTACACCTCATCATGTCACATCTCGTTACATCGCATCATGTCACGTCACATCACGTTACGCTTCATCATGTTACGCTTCATCACATCTCGTTACATCTCATCACGTCACATCTTGTTACACCTCATCACATCACGTTACATAGAAACATAGAAACATAGAAAATAGGTGCAGGAGTAGGCCATTTGGCCCTTCTAGCCTGCACCGCCATTCAATGAGTTCATGGCTGAACATGCAACTTCAGTACCCCATTCCTGCTTTCTCACCATACCCCTTGATCCCCCTAGTAGTAAGGACTTCATCTAACTCCTTTTTGAATATATTTAGTGAATTGGCCTCAACAACTTTCTGTGGTAGAGAATTCCACAGGTTCACCACTCTCTGGGTGAAGAAATTCCTCCTCATCTCGGTCCTAAATGGCTTACCCCTTATCCTTAGACTGTGACCCCTGGTTCTGGACTTCCCCAACATCGGGAACATTCTTCCTGCATCTAACCTGTCTGAACCCATCAGAATTTTAAACGTTTCTATGAGGTCCCCTCTCATTCTTCTGAACTCCAGTGAATACAAGCCCAGTTGATCCAGTCTTTCTTGATAGGTCAGTCCCGCCATCCCGGGAATCAGTCTGGTGAACCTTCGCTGCACTCCCTCAATAGCAAGAATGTCCTTCCTCAGGTTAGGAGACCAAAACTGTATTACATCTCCTTATATCTCATCATGTCACGTCACATCATGTTAAGCTTAATCACATCATGTCACATCTCGTTACATCTCATGTTATATCACATCACATTATGCCTCATCTCGTTATACCTCATAGAAACATAGAAATTTACAGCGCAGAAGGAGGCCATTTCGGCCCATCGTGTCCGTGCCGGCTGACACAGAGCTACACGGCCCTTGGTCAGTAGCCCTGAAGGTTACATATAAACCTATAAACAATGGCGGAAAGGTAAAGAGCACCCAGCCCAACCAGTCTGCCTCACACAACTGCGACACTCCTTATACTGAAACATTCTACACTCCACCCCAACCGGAGCCATGTGATCTCCTGGGATCACAAAACCCCGGCCAATTTAGGGAGAAAGAAATCTGGGAAAATTCCTCTCCGATCCATCCAGGCGATCGACACTAGTCCAGGAGATCCCCCTGGCCGTATTTGATTCCCTGCAGTACTTACCATTATATCTGCTCCGTCCAACAAAAGGTCATCCAGTCTAATCCCAATGACCAGCTCTAGGTCCGTAACCCTGCAGGTTGCTGCACTTTAAGTGCCCATCCAAGTGGTGAGGGTTTCTGCATCCACCACTCTTCCAGGCAGCGAGTTCCAGATCCCTACAACCCTCTGCGTAAAGAAGCCCCCCCTCAAATCCCCTCTAAACCTTCCACCAACCACCTTAAAACTATGCTCCCTCATAATAGACCCCTCCACCAATGGAAATAGACCCTTACTATCCACTGTGTCCAGGCCCCTCAATATTTTGTACACCTCAATGAGGTCTCCTCTCAACCTCCTCTGTTCCAATGAGAACAAACCCAGCCTATCCAATCTGTCCTCATAACTAAGATTCTCCAGTCCAGACAGCATCCTAGTAAATCTCATCCGCACCCTCTCTAGTACAATCATGTCCTTTCTATAATAGTGACCAGAACTGCACGCAGTACTCCAGCTGTGGCCTAACCAAAGTATTATAAAGGCAAGCATTCCGTATGCCTTCTTAACCACCTTATCCACCTGGCCTGCTACCTTCAGGGATCTGTGGACAAGCACTCCCAGGTCCCTCTGTTCATCTCCAATATTAAGTGGCCTACCGCTTAATGTGTATACCCTTTCCTTATTAGCCCTCTCAAAGTGCATCACCTCACACTTCTCTGAATTAAATTACATTTGCCATCATCATCATGTCACATCTCGTTACATCTCATCATGTCGAGTCACATCACGTTATGCTTCATCACATCACGTCACATCTCGTTACATTTCATCACGTCACATCGTTACACCTTGTCATGTCACATCTCGTTACATTTCAACGTGTCACGCCACATCTCGTTACATCTCATCACGTTATGCTTCATCACTTTATATTACGTTACACCTCCTCATGTCACCTGACATCTCATTACACCTCATCACGTCACGTCACATCTCGTTACATCTCATCACGTCACGTCACATCTCGTTACATCTCATCACGTCACGTCACATCTCGTTACATCTCATCATGTCACGTCACATCACGTTACACCTCACCATGTCACATCTCGTTACATCTCATCACGTCACGTCACATCTCGTTACATCTCATCACGTCACGTCACATCTCGTTACATCTCATCATGTCACGTCACATCATGTTACACCTCACCATGTCACATCTCGTTACATCTCATCACGTCACGTCACATCACGTTACACCTCACCATGTCACATCAGGTTACGTCTCATCATGTCACATTACATCACGTTATGCTTCAGCATGTCACGTTACATCCCGTCATTCACGTCACATCTCATTACACCTCACCATGTCACATCAGGTTACGTCTCATCATGTCACATCGCATCTCGTTACACCTCACCATGTCACGTTACATCACGTTATGCTTCAGCATGTCACGTTACATCTCATCATTCACGTCACATCTCATTACACCTCTGCATGTCACATCACATTACGCCTCATCAAGTCTCGTCACATCTCGTTACACCTCATCACTTCATGTCACATCACAGCATAATCCCAATGCGTGGAATTGAAATTGGCCCAGAGCTTTTAGCGGCAGAAAAACAGAGTGACAGATACGACCCTATCTCACTCCGCCCAATGAGGTGAACTCCCCCACCCTCAGCCCACGGCTGAAGGTTACAGGGCACTGCGCGGGTGGAGATGGGGGGGGAAACATTAGCGAGCGATAGTCCCACCAACGCCGCAGTCAGTGAGAAAGACTTTGGGAGACGTTTGAAGAGAAGGGAGGGAGAGAGAGCGGTGCTGGGGTCGTGGGGCAGGGCGCCCGGTGGCTGAACAAGCCCGGAACATTCTGCGCTCACCGTTCACGTGACGCCCTCGTACGTCCCGCCTCTGCTCACCTGTACAGGTGTCGGGTCCTGGGAGACTCCTCGGTACTTTGGAAGTAACTGTAAAGAAAACAATTCCTGATTTTCATTTCAGATCCACCTTTTTCTAATTTCAACGCCCCCCCGCTCCCCCACCGCTCCTACTTTCTCCCCCTCCCCCACCGCTCCTACTTTCTCCCCCTCCCCCACCGCTCCTACTTTCTCCCCCTCCCCCTCTGAACGACCCTCTCCCTGTGTCTCCACTGCCCTCACATTCTGTTGCCTCACTGACGATCTTTCAGTCATGGAATCACAGAATGATACGGCACAGGAGGATCCCATTGGGCCCGTCGATGCCCATGCTGTGCCGGTTCTGTGACAGAGCGACCCAATCAGTCCCACCTTTTGGCCTAAGTTAAAAACAACGTTTCCCCAATCAATTTGCACCAGCGTAACTCAGTTAGTTATGATTTTTTTTGTTAGCTAAGTTTTTTTTCAGCCAAAGGCGGCATAACCTGCCACCGCGCCAATTCTGGCCGTTTAGGCAAGTTTGGCCAGCTGAGGGTTACTCCAGTTCTGCTTTGGCCAGTGTACGTGGCCTCTGCAGAAAAACCTTCGAGAGTTAAATAAATCGGGACTGGTAAGGGAATGGGCCCCGGTAAGGGAATGGGCCCCGGTAAGGGAATGGGCCCGGGTAAGGGAATGGGCCCGGGTAAGGGAATGGGCCCGGGTAAGGGAATGGGCCCAGGTAAGGGAATGGGCCCCGGGTAAGGGAATGGGCCCAGGTAAGGGAATGGGCCCAGGTAAGGGAATGGGCCCGGGTAAGGGAATGGGCCCCGTGTAAGGGAATGGGCCCAGGTAAGGGAATGGGCCCGGGTAAGGGAATGGGCCCGGGTAAGGGAATGGGCCCGGGGAAGGGAATGGGCCCGGGTAAGGGAATGGGCCCCGGTAAGGGAATGGGCCCCGGTAAGGGAATGGGCCCGGGTAAGGGAATGGGCCCCGGTAAGGGAATGGGCCCGGGTAAGGGAATGGGCCCCGGTAAGGGAATAGGCCCGGGTAAGGGAATCGGTCCAGGTAAGGGAATGGGCCCGGGTAAGGGAATGGGCCCGGGTAAGGGAATGGGCCCGGGTAAGGGAATAGGCCCGGGTAAGGGAATCGGTCCAGGTAAGGGAATGGGCCCGGGTAAGGGAATGGGCCCGGGTAAGGGAATGGGCCCGGGTAAGGGAATGGGCCCGGGTAAGGGAATAGGCCCGGGTAAGGGAATGGGCCCGGGTAAGGGAATGGGCCCGGGTAAGGGAATGGGCCCGGGTAAGGGAATGGGCCCGGGTAAGGGAATGGGCCCGGGTAAGGGAATGGGCCCGGGTAAGGGAATGGGCCCGGGTAAGGGAATGGGCCCGGGTAAGGGAATCGGTCCAGGTAAGGGAATGGGCCCGGGTAAGGGAATGGGCCCAGGTAAGGGAATGGGCCCGGGTAAGGGAATGGGCCCCGGTAAGGGAATGGGCCCGGGTAAGGGAATGGGCCCGGGTAAGGGAATGGGCCCGGGTAAGGGAATGGGCCCGGGTAAGGGAATGGGCCCCGGTAAGGGAATGGGCCCGGGTAAGGGAATGGGCCCCGGTAAGGGAATGGGCCCGGGTAAGGGAATGGGCCCGGGTAAGGGAATGGGCCCGGGTAAGGGAATGGGCCCGGGTAAGGGAATGGGCCCAGGTAAGGGAATCGGTCCAGGTAAGGGAATGGGCCCGGGTAAGGGAATGGGCCCAGGTAAGGGAATGGGCCCGGGTAAGGGAATGGGCCCGGGTAAGGGAATGGGCCCGGGTAAGGGAATGGGCCCGGGTAAGGGAATGGGCCCGGGTAAGGGAATGGGCCCGGGTAAGGGAATAGGCCCAGGTAAGGGAATGGGCCCGGGTAAGGGAATGGGCCCGGGTAAGGGAATGGGCCCAGGTAAGGGAATGGGCCCAGGTAAGGGAATGGGCCCGGGTAAGGGAATGGGCCCGGGTAAGGGAATAGGCCCAGGTAAGGGAATGGGCCCAGGTAAGGGAATGGGCCCGGGTAAGGCACAGATCAAGGCTCCACCACCAAAACTAAAGGACAGGTTAGGCTGCACCAACATGAAGAAACCAAACGGGGAAACTTAGAACATTTGTTGTTGACGTACTTGGGCCCCCGAAAAATGCGCGAACTCTTCAGGTACGCCACAAAAAACTTTGGGGAAAATTGAGCTCAAGAGTTTGGTTTTTTTCAGAATATTTCTGAGGGCAGAAATGAGATAAGATAATAAAGAGGTTTACATTTGTTGGGATTCTTCATCATAGGCGACGAGTGATGTCACATCCCAATTTCCCGACGTGATGAAGCGACAGGTGTGCTGGGAACCAGGAGACTAGAAAACAGGAGAGTTAGTGAGAGAGACACAGTGTGAGAGAGAGAGAGAGAGAGTGTGAGAGAGAGAGAGACACAGTGAGAGAGAGAGAGAGAGAGACACACACACAGTGAGAGAGAGAGACACAGTGTGAGAGAAAAGAGAGAGAGAGAGACAGTGTGAGAGATAGAGAGAGAG
>NC_092011.1:38172579-38194737 GCF_044704955.1 Pristiophorus japonicus
AGTGTGAGAGAGACAGATACAGTGTGAGAGAGAGAGAGACATACAGTGTGAGAAAGAGAGACATACAGTGTGAGAGAGAGACAGATACAGTGTGAGAGAGAGAGAGACATACAGTGTGTGAGAGAGAGAGAGACATACAGTGAGAGAGAGAGAGGGAGAGACATACAGTGTGAGAGAGAGACAGACATACAGTGTGAGAGAGAGAGAGATACAGTGTGAGAGAGAGACAGATACAGTGGGTGAGAGAGAGAGAGAGAGACATACAGTGTGAGAGAGAGAGACATACAGTGTGAGAGAGAGAGATACAGTGTGAGAGAGAGACAGATACAGTGTGAGAGAGAGAGAGAGAGACATACAGTGAGAGAGAGAGAGAGAGACATACAGTGAGAGTGAGAGAGGGAGAGACAGATACAGTGTGAGAGAGAGAGAGAGAGAGACATACAGTGTGAGAGAGAGAGAGATACAGTGTGAGAGAGAGAGAGATACAATGAGAGAGAGAGAGAGAGAGAGAGAGAGACATACAGTGTGAGAGAGAGACAGATACAGTGTGAGAGAGAGAGATACAATGAGAGAGTGAGAGAGAGAGACATACAGTGTGAGAGAGAGAGAGACATACAGTGAGAGAGAGAGGGAGAGACATACAGTGTGAGAGAGAGAGAGAGAGAGAGACATACAGTGTGAGAGAGAGAGAGAGAGACATACAGTGTGAGAGAGAGAGAGACATACAGTGTGTGAGAGAGAGAGAGACATACAGTGTGAGAGAGAGAGAGAGAGACAGACATACAGTGTGAAAGAGAGAGAGAGGGGGAGTCATACAGTGAGTGAGAGTGAGAGAAGGGGAGAGAGAGGGGGGTAGAGATAGGGGGAGAGAGACATACAGTGAGAGAGAGAGTTAGTGAGAGAGAGACAGTGTGAGAGAGAGAGGGAGAGAGAGAGACACACACAGAGACAGAGAGTGAGAGAGAGAGAGAGAGAGACCGATACAGAGACAGAGAGGGAGGGAGAGATTGGTCTGTGTGGGGCAGAGATGGTTTGGGATGCGGTGAGGCACAGTCCAGGTCGACCCTGATTGTGGATCGGGGGGTCGGGAGTCAGAGCCTGAGTGTGGGTCGGGGGTCAGACCCCGAGTGTGGGTCGGGGGTCAGTCCCTGATTGTAGGTCCAGGTTGGGGGGGGGTCGGGGGTCAGACCCTGAGCGTGGGTTGGGGGGGGGTCGGTGGTCAGACCCTGAATGTGGGTCGTGGGGGTCGGGGGTCAGACCCTGAGTGTGGGTCGGGGGGTCAAGGGTCAGACCCTGAGTGTGGGTCGGGGGTTCAGGTTTCAGACCCTGAATGTGGGTTGGGGGGGTCGGGGGTCAGACCCTGAATGTGGGTCGGGGGGGTTGGGGGTCAGACCCTAAGTGGGGGTCAGACCCTTAGTGTGGGTTGGGGGGGTCAGGGGTCAGACCCTGAGTGTGGGTCGGGGGGTCGAGGGTCAGACCCTGAGTATGGGTCGGGGGGGTCAGGGGTCAGTCCCTGAGTGTGGGTCGGGGGTCAGACCCTGATTGTAGGTCCAGGTTGGGTGGGGTCGGGGGTCAGACCCTGAGTGTGGGTCGGGGGGGTTGGGGGTCAGACCCTAAGTGGGGGTCAGGGGTCAGACCCTGAGTGTGGGTTGGGGGTCAGACCCTGAGTGTGGGTCGGGGGTCAGACCCTGAGTGTGGGTCAGGGGGGGTTGGGGGTCAGACCCTGAGTGGGGGTCAGGGGTCAGACCCTGAGTGTGGGTTGGGGGTCAGACCCTGAGTGTGGGTTGGGGGTCAGACCCTGAGTGTGGGTGGGGGTCAGACCCTGAGTGTGGGTCGGGGGTCAGACCCAGAGTGTGGGTCAGTGCGGACGGGCCGATGCTCCCGGACGGATTTACCTGGGGCCGGAATGTGGCCAGGTGCTGGAACTCCCCGCGCGCTCCTTGCTTGGTCGGGACGGTCAGGAAAAAGGTGCCGCCGTCGGAGGTGAATAGCGGCCGCTCGCCCTGCGGAGAGAAAAAGTCAGTCGGTCAGTGACTGGGTCAGTGGCTCTGCACTCGGTCAGTCACTCGGTCAGTCCCTCGGTCGGTCACTCGGGCGGTCACTCGGTCAGTCACTCGGTCAGTCACTCGGTCGGTCACTCGGTCACTCACTCACTCAGTCATTCAGTCAGTCACTCAGTCAGTCAGTCAGTCAGTCACTCAGTCAGTCACTCAGTCACTCACTCAGTCAGTCACTCACTCACTCAGTCACTCGGTCAGTCACTCGGTCAGTCACTCGGTCGGTCACTCGGTCAGTCAGTCACTCACTCACTCAGTCACTCACTCAGTCAGTCACTCACTCAGTCACTCAGTCACTCACAGTCAGTCACTCGGTCAGTCAGTCACTCAGTCAGTCACTCACTCACTCAGTCACTCAGTCACTCACTCAGTCACTCACTCAGTCAGTCACTCACTCAGTCAGTTAGTCAGTCACTCACTCAGTCAGTCACTCAGTCAGTTAGTCACTCACTCACTCAGTCACTCACTCACTCACTCGGTCACTCGTCAGTCATTCAGTCAGTCATTCAGTCAGTCACTCACTCAGTCATTCAGTCACTCAGTCATTCAGTCACTCAGTCAGTCATTCAGTCAGTCACTCACTCAGTCAGTCACCTGGGCAGTGATAGCTGGAAATTCGACTGCAAGAGGCGTCGTGCCTGGTCAAAACCCATCCTGCCGAGGCCACTGGACACTGTCCTCACCCAGAGGGTTCAGGGCTGAATTACAGAACCCCCCTCCCCACCCTGCCATCCCCCTTCCCACCCTGCCATCCCCCTTCAGCAACCAACAGCCCACACAGAGCAGGGATTGAGCGGGAAAGTCTACAGTGCAGCTACTCACTGCTTAATCTCACTGAGCCAACGCCCCAGTGCAGACACAGCTCCTCCCTCCGTGCGCGCTGACCTACGCTGGCTCCTGGTCTGGCAATCCCTCAATTTTTAAATTCTCATCCTCCTCTTCCAATTATTCCATGGCCTCGCTCCTCCAGCCCCGACACCCCTCCGAGATCTCTGCGCTCCTCCAATTCTGCCCTCTTCACCATCCCTCGATTTCCATCGCTCCACCATTGGCGGCCATATCTTCAGCTGCCTGCAACCCCAGGCTCTGGAACTCCCTCCCTGAACCTCTCCGCCTCACAGACCCTTCTGAAAGCCTACCTCTTTGATCAAGCTTTTGAACACTTGTTCTAATATCTCCTTATGTAGCTCGGTGAAAATTCTTGTTTGGGAACGTTCTTATGAAGTGGCTTGGGACATTTTACTGTGTTAGAGACGCAATATAAATATAATTGTTGTTGTTCGTTTATAATCAAAAAACATAAGTTCAGAAATTTAAATTCCAAACAAAATCACCTGTTTAATCAGCCAGGCACCTGAGGAAATCCTGTGTTTCTGAAAGATAAACTCGCATACACGTAACGAGAATCATGGAGCATTTAAAATCAGGTAAGTCAATCACTTACAGAGAATAACGCATACCCGGGAGTGAGTTACAGGCTGGAATCTAATCGAGGGGTTCGGGGGGGTTTATATATAGAATAACAGATACCCGGGAGTGAGTTACAGGCTGGAATCTAATCGAGGGGTTCGGGGAGTTTATATAGAGAATAACAGATACCTGGGAGTGAGTTACAGGCTGGAATCTAATCGAGGGGTTCGGGGGGTTTATATATAGAATAACAGATACCCGGGAGTGAGTTACAGGCTGGAATCTAATCGAGGGGTTCGGGGGGGTTATATATAGAATAACAGATACCCGGGAGTGAGTAACAGGCTGGAATCTAATCGAGGGGTTCAGGGGGTTTATAGATCGAATAACAGATACCCAGGAGTGAGTTACAGGCTGGAATCTAATCGAGGGGTTCGGGGGGGTTTATATATAGAATAACAGATACCCGGGAGTGAGATACAGGCTGGAATCTAATCGAGGGGTTCGGGGGGGTTTATATATAGAATAACAGATACCCGGGAGTGAGTTACAGGCTGGGATCTAATCGAGGGGTTCGGGGGGGTTTATATATAGAATAACAGATACCTGGGAGTGAGTTACAGGCTGGAATCTAATCGAGGGGTTCGGGGGGTTTATATATCGAATAACAGATACCCGGGAGTGAGTTACAGGCTGGAATCTAATCGAGGGGCTCGGGGGGTTTATATATAGAATAACAGATACCTGGGAGTGAGTTACAGGCTGAAATCTAATCGAGGGGTTCGGGGGGTTTATATATAGAATAACAGATACCCGGGAGTGAGTTACAGGCTGGAATCAAATCGAGGGGTTCGGGCGGGTTTATATATAGAATAACATATACGCGGGAGTGAGTTACAGGCTGGAATCAAATCGAGGGGTTTGGGGGGGTTTATATATAGAATAACAGATACCCGGGAGTGAGTTACAGGCTGGAATCTAATCGAGGGGTTCGGGGGGGGGGTTTATATATAGAATAACAGATACCCAGGAGTGAGTTACAGGCTGGAATCAAATCGAGGGGTTCGGGGGGTTTATATATAGAATAACGGATACTCGGGAGTGAGTTACAGGCTGGAATCTAATCGAGAGGTTCAGGTGGTTTATATGTAGAATAACAGATACCCGGGAGTGAGTTACAGGCTGGAATCAAATCGAGGGGTTCAGGGGGGTTTATATATAGAATAACAGATACCCGGGAGTGAGTTACAGGCTGGAATCTAATCGAGGGGTTTGGGGGGTTTATATATAGAATAACAGATACCCAGGAGTGAGTTACAGGCTGGAATCTAATCAATGGGTTCGGGGAGTTTATATATAGAATAACAGATACCCGGGAGTGAGTTACAGGCTGGAATCTAATCGAGTGGTTCGGGGGGGTTTACATATAGAATAACAGATACCCGGGAGTGAGTTACAGGCTGGAATCTAATCAAGGGGTTCGGGGAGTTTATATATAGAATAACAGATACCCGGGAGTGAGTTACAGGCTGGAATCTAATCGAGGGGTTCGGGGGGGGGTTTATATATAGAATAACAGATACCCGGGAGTGAGTTACAGGCTGGAATCAAATCGAGGGGTTCGGGGGGTTTATATATAGAATAACAGATACCCGGGAGTGAGTTACAGGCTCGAATCTAATCGAGGGGTTTGGGGGGGGGGTTATATATAGAATAACAGATACCCGGGAGTGAGCTACAGGCTGGAATCTAATCGAGGGGTTCGGGGGCTTTATATATAGAATAACAGATACCCGGGAGTGAGTTACAGGCTGGAATCTAATCGAGGGGTTCGGGGGGTTTATATATAGAATAACAGATACCTGGGAGTGAGATACAGGCTCGAATCTAATCGAGGGGTTCGGGGTGGTTTATATGTAGAATAACAGATACCCGGGAGTGAGTTACAGGCTGGAATCTAATCGAGGGGTTCGGGGGGTTTATATATAGAATGACAGATACCCGGGAGTGACTTACAGGCTGGAATCTAATCGAGGGGTTCGGGGGGTTTATATATAGAATGACAGATACCCGGGAGTGACTTACAGGCTGGAATCTAATCGAGGGGTTCGGGGAGGTTTATATATAAAATAACAGATACCCGGGAGTGAGTTACAGGCTGGAATCTAATCGAGGGGTTCGGGGGGTTTATATATCGAATAACAGATACCCGGGAGTGAGTAACAGGCTGGAATCTAATCGAGGGGTTCGGGGGGTTTATATATAGAATAACAGATACCCGGGAGTGAGTTACAGGCTGGAATCTAATCGAGGGGTTCGGGAGGTTTATATATAGAATAACAGATACCTGGGAGTGAGTTACAGGCTGGAATCTAATCGAGGGGTTCGGGGGAGGGGGTTAATATATAGAATAACAGATACCCGGGAGTGAGTTACAGGCTCGAATCTAATTGAGGGGTTCGGGGGTTTTATACATCGAATAACGGATACCTGGGAGTGAGTTACAGGCTCGAATCTAATCGAGTGGTTCGGGGGGTTTTATACATCGAATAACGGATACCTGGGAGTGAGTTACAGGCTCGAATCTAATCGAGGGGTTCGGGGGGTTTATACATCGAATAACGGATACCTGGGAGTGAGTTACAGGCTCGAATCTAATCGAGGGGTTCGGGGGGTTTATATAGAGAATAACAGATACCCGGGAGTGAGTTACAGGCTCGAATCTAATCGAGGGGTTCGGGGGGTTTATATATAGAATAACAGATACCCGGGAGTGAGTTACAGGCTGGAATCTAATCGAGGGGTTCAGGGGAGTTTATATAGAGAATAACAGATACCCGGGAGTGATTTACAGGCTGGAATCTAATCGAGGGGTTCAGGGGAGTTTATATAGAGAATAACAGATATCCGGGAGTGAGTTACAGGCTGGGGTATAATCGAGGGTATATTAATCAGATGGACAGGGAGTCTGATATAGAGAGAGTGATGGATAGATAGATTATTGGATAGATAGAATGAGGTAGAGTGATGAATGGATAGAAAGATACCGGTACAGATTGGTAGTGATGGTTCGAGAGTGATAATGGATATATATAGAGTGATGGAGAGAGACAGAAGGATAGATGGATCGAGAGTGATAATGGATAGAGAGAGAGGAGAGAGACAGAAGGATAGATGGATAGAGAGTGATAATGGATAGAGAGAGGAGAGAGACAGAAGGATAGATGGATAGAGAGTGATAATGGATAGAGAGAGGAGAGAGACAGAAGGATAGATGGATAGAGAGTGATAATGGATAGAAAGAGAGGAGAGAGACAGAAGGATAGATGGATAGAGAGTGATAATGGATAGAGAGAGAGTAGAGAGACAGAAGGATAGATGGATAGAGAGTGATAATGGATAGAGAGAGAAGAGAGACAGAAGGATAGATGGATAGAGAGTGATAATGGATAAAGAGAGAGGAGACAGACAGAAGGATAGATGGATAGTGAGTGATAATGGATAGAGAGAGAGGAGAGAGACAGAAGGATAGATGGATAGAGAGTGATAATGGATAGAAAGAGGAGAGAGGCAGAAGGATAGATGGATAGAGAGTGATAATGGATAGAGAGGAGAGAGACAGAAGGATAGATGGATAGAGAGTGATAATGGATAGAGAGAGAGGAGAGAGACAGAAGGATAGATGGATAGAGAGTGATAATGGATAGAGAGAGAGGAGAGAGACAGAAGGATAGATGGATAGAGAGTGATAATGGATAGAGAGAGAGGAGAGAGACAGAAAGATAGATGGATAGAGAGTGATAATGCATAGAGAGAAAGCAGAGAGACAGAAGGATAGATGGATAGAGAGTGATAATGGATAGAGAGATGGGAGAGAGACAGAAGGATAGATGGATAGAGAGTGATAATGGATAGAGAGAGAGGAGAGAGACAGAAGGATAGATGGATAGAGAGTGATAATGGATAGAGAGAAAGCAGAGTCAGAAGGATAGATGGATAGAGAGTGATAATGGATAGAGAGATGGGAGAGAGACAGAAGGATAGATGGATTGAGTGTGATAATGGATAGAGAGAGAGGAGAGAGACAGGAGGATAGATGGACAGAGAGTGATAGGGATAGAGAGATGGGAGAGAGACAGAAGGATAAATGGATTGAGTGTGATAATGGATAGAGAGAGAGGAGAGAGACAGAAGGATAGATGGACAGAGAGTGATATTGGATAGAGAGAGAGGAGAGAGACAGAAGGATAGATGGATCGAGAGTGATAATGGATAGAGAGAGAGGAGAGAGACAGAAGGATAGATGGACAGAGTGATAATGGATAGAGAGAGAGAGGAGAGACACAGAAGTATAGATGGACAGAGAGTGATAATGGATAGAGAGAGAGGATAGATGGATAGAGAGTGATAATGGACAGAGAGAGGAGAGAGACAGAAAGATAGATGGACAGAGAGTGATAATGGATAGAGAGAGAGGAGAGAGACAGAAGGATAGATGGACAGAGTGATAATGGATAGAGAGAGAGAGGAGAGACACAGAAGTATAGATGGACAGAGAGTGATAATGGATAGAGAGAGAGGATAGATGGATAGAGAGTGATAATGGACAGAGAGAGGAGAGAGACAGAAAGATAGATGGACAGAGAGTGATAATGGATAGAGAGAGAGGAGAGAGACAGAAGGATAGATGGATAGAGAGTGATAATGGACAGAGAGTGATGTGGAGAGATAGAAGGATAGATGGATAGATAGTGATGATGGATAGAGAGGGAGGAGAGCGACAGAAGGATTGATGGACAGAGAGTGTTAATGGATAGAGAGAGAGGAGAGAGACAGGAGGATAGATGGATAGAGTAATAATGGATAGAGAGAGAGGAGAGAGACAGAATGATAGATGGATAGGGCGTGATAATGTATAGAGAGAGAGGAGAGAGACAGAAGGATAGATGGATAGAGAGTGATAATGGATAGAGAGGAGAGAGACAGAAGGATAGATGGATAGAGAGTGATAATGGATAGAGAGAGGAGAGAGACAGAAGGATAGATTTATAGAGAGTGATAATGGATAGAGAGAGAGGAAAGAGACAGAAGGATAGATGGATTGAGAGTGATAATGGATAGAGAGAGAGGAGAGAGACAGAAGGATAGATGGATAGAGAGTGATAATGGATAAAGAGAGAGGAGAGAGACAGAAGGATAGATGGATGGAGTGTGATAATGGATAGAGAGAGGAGAGAGTCAGAAGGATAGATGGATAGAGAGTGATAATGGATAGAGAGAGAGGAGAGAGACAGAAGGATAGATGGACAGAGTGATAATGGATAGAGAGAGAGGAGAGAGACAGAAGGATCGATGGATAGAGAATGATAATGGATAGAGAGAGAGGAGAGAGACAGAAAGATAGATGGATAGAGAGTGATAATGGATAGAGAGAGGAGAGAGACAGAAAGATAGATGGATAGAGAGTGATAATGGATAGAGAGATGAGAGACAGAAGGATAGATGGATAGAGAGTGATAATGGATAGAGAGAGAGGAGAGAGACAGAAGGATAGATGGACAGAGAGTGATAATGGATAGAGAGAGGAGAGAGACAGAAGGATCGATGGATAGAGAGTAATAATGGATAGATAGAGAGGAGAGAGACAGAAGGATAGATGGACAGAGAGTGATAATGGACAGAGAGAGGAGAGAAACAGCAGGACAGATGGATAGAGAGTGATAATGGATAAAGAGAGGAGAGAAATAGAAGGATAGATGGATAGAGAGTGATAATGGATAGAGAGAGAGGAGAGAAATAGAAGGATAGATGGACAGAGAGTGATAATGGATAGAGAGTGATGGGGAGAGAAAGAAGGATCGATGGATAGAGAGTGATAATGGACAGAGAGTGATGGGGAGAGAAAAAAGGATAGATGGATAGAGAGTGATAATGGATAGAGAGAGAGGAGAGAGACAGAAGGATGGATGGATAGAGAGTGATAATGGATAGAGAGGAGAGAGATAGAAGGATAAATGGACAGAGAGTGATAATGGATAGAGAGATGGGAGAGAGACAGCAGGATAGATGGACAGAGAATGATAATGGATAGAGAGAGGGGAGAGAGACAGAAGGATCGATGGATAGAGCGTGATAATGGATAGAGAGAGAGGAGAGAGACAGAAAGATAGATGGATAGAGAGTGATAATGGATAGAGAGAGGAGAGAGACAGAAAGATAGATGGATAGAGAGTGATAATGGATAGAGAGAGGAGAGACAGAAGGATAGATGGATAGAGAGTGATGATGGATAGAGAGAGAGGAGAGAGACAGAAGGATAGATGGACAGAGAGTGATAATGGATAGAGAGAGAGGAGAGAGGCAGAAGGATAGATGGACAGAGGGTGATAATGGATAGAGAGAGAGAGGAGAGCGTCAGAAAGATAGATGGATAGAGAGTGATAATGGACAGAGAATGATGGGGAGAGACAGAAAGATCGATGGATAGAGAGTGATAATGGATAGAGAGTGATGAGAGAGACAGAAGGATAAATGGATAGAGTGATAATGGACAGAGAGTGATGGGGAGAGAAAGAAGGATAGATGGATAGAGAGTGATAATGGATAGAGAGAGAGGAGAGAGACAGAAGGATAGATAGATAGAGAGTAATAATGGATAGAGAGAGAGGAGAGAGACAGAAGGATAGATGGATAGAGAGTGATAATGGATAGAGAGGAGAGAGACAGAAGGATAGATGGATTGAGAGTGAGAATGGATAGAGAGAGGAGAGAGACAGAAGGGTAGATGGACAGAGAGTGATAGGGATAGAGAGATGGGAGAGAGACAGAAGGATAAATGGATTGAGTGTGATAATGGATAGAGAGAGAGGAGAGAGACAGAAGGATAGATGGACAGAGAGTGATATTGGATAGAGAGAGAGGAGAGAGACAGAAGGATAGATGGATCGAGAGTGATAATGGATAGAGAGACAGGAGAGAGACAGAAGGATAGATGGACAGAGTGATAATGGATAGAGAGAGAGAGAGGAGAGACACAGAAGTATAGATGGACAGAGAGTGATAATGGATAGAGAGAGAGGATAGATGGATAGAGAGTGATAATGGACAGAGAGAGGAGAGAGACAGAAAGATAGATGGACAGTGAGTGATAATGGATAGAGAGAGAGGAGAGAGACAGAAGGATAGATGGATAGAGAGTGATAATGGACAGAGAGTGATGTGGAGAGATAGAAGAATAGATGGATAGATAGTGATGATGGATAGAGAGGGAGGAGAGCGACAGAAGGATTGATGGACAGAGAGTGATAATGGATAGAGAGAAGGAGAGAGACAGGAGGATAGATGGATAGAGTAATAATGGATAGAGAGAGAGGAGAGAGACAGAATGATAGATGGATAGAGCGTGATAATGTATAGAGAGAGAGGAGAGAGACAGAAGGATAGATGGATAGAGAGTGATAATGGATAGAGAGGAGAGAGACAGAAGGATAGATGGATAGAGAGTGATAATGGATAGAGAGAGGAGAGAGACAGAAGGATAGATGAATAGAGAGTGATAATGGATAGAGAGGAAAGAGACAGAAGGATAGATGGATAGAGAGTGATAATGGATAAAGAGAGAGGAGAGAGACAGAAGGATAGATGGATGGAGTGTGATAATGGATAGAGAGAGAGGAGAGAGTCAGAAGGATAGATGGATAGAGAGTGATAATGGATAGAGAGAGAGGAGAGAGACAGAAGGATAGATGGACAGAGAGTGATAATGGATAGAGAGAGAGGAGAGAGACAGAAGGATCGATGGATAGAGAATGATAATGGATAGAGAGAGAGGAGAGAGACAGAAAGATAGATGGATAGAGAGTGATAATGGATAGAGAGAGGAGAGAGACAGAAATATAGATGGATAGAGAGTGATAATGGATAGAGAGATGAGAGACAGAAGGATAGATGGATAGAGAGTGATAATGGATAGAGAGAGAGAGGAGAGAGACAGAAGGATAGATGGACAGAGAGTGATAATGGATAGAGAAAGGAGAGAGACAGAAGGATCGATGGATAGAGAGTAATAATGGATAGATAGAGAGGAGAGAGACAGAAGGATAGATGGACAGAGAGTGATAATGGACAGAGAGAGGAGAGAAACAGCAGGACAGATGGATAGAGAGTGATAATGGATAGAGAGAGGAGAGAAATAGAAGGATAGATGGATAGAGAGTGATAATGGATAGAGAGAGAGGAGAGAAATAGAAGGATAGATGGATAGAGAGTGATAATGGATAGAGAGAGAGGAGAGAGACAGAAGGATCGATGGATAGAGAGTGATAATGGATAGAGAGTGATGAGAGAGACAGAAGGATAAATGGATAGTGTGATAATGGACAGAGAGTGATGGGGAGAGAAAGAAGGATAGATGGATAGAGAGTGATAATGGATAGAGAGAGAGGAGAGAGACAGAAGGATAGATAGATAGAGAGTAATAATGGATAGAGAGAGAGGAGAGAGACAGAAGGATAGATGGATAGAGAGTGATAATGGATAGAGAGGAGAGAGACAGAAGGATAGATGGATAGAGAATGATAATGGATAGAGAGAGAGGAGAGAGACAGAAGAATAAATGGATTGAGTGTGATAATGGATAGAGAGAGAGGAGAGAGACAGAAGGATAGATGGACAGAGAGTGATATTGGATAGAGAGAGAGGAGAGAGACAGAAGGATAGATGGATCGAGAGTGATAATGGATAGAGAGAGAGGAGAGAGACAGAAGGATAGATGGACAGAGTGATAATGGATAGAGAGAGAGAGGAGAGACACAGAAGTATAGATGGACAGAGAGTGATAATGGATAGAGAGAGAGGATAGATGGATAGAGAGTGATAATGGACAGAGAGAGGAGAGAGACAGAAAGATAGATGGACAGAGAGTGATAATGGATAGAGAGAGAGGAGAGAGACAGAAGGATAGATGGATAGAGAGTGATAATGGACAGAGAGTGATGTGGAGAGATAGAAGGATAGATGGATAGATAGTGATGATGGATAGAGAGGGAGGAGAGTGACAGAAGGATTGATGGACAGAGAGTGATAATGGATAGAGAGAGGAGAGAGACAGAAGGATAGATGAATGGAGAGTGATAATGGATAGAGAGAGAGGAAAGAGACAGAAGGATAGATGGATAGAGAGTGATAATGGATAGAGAGAGAGGAGAGAGACAGAATGATAGATGGATAGAGAGTGATAATGGATAGAGAGAGAGGAGAGAGTCAGAAAGATAGATGGATAGAGAGTGATAATGGATAGAGAGATGAGAGACAGAAGGATAGATGGATTGAGAGTGATAATGGATAGAGAGGAGAGAGACAGAAGGATAGATGGATAGAGAGTGATAATGGATAAAGAGAGAGGAGAGAGACAGAAGGATAGATGGATGGAGTGTGATAATGGATAGAGAGAGAGGAGAGAGTCAGAAGGATAGATGGATAGAGAGTGATAATGGATAGAGAGAGAGGAGAGAGACAGAAGGATAGATGGACAGAGAGTGATAATGGATAGAGAGAGAGGAGAGAGACAGAAGGATCTATGGATAGAGAATGATAATGGATAGAGAGAGAGGAGAGAGACAGAAAGATAGATGGATAGAGAGTGATAATGGATAGAGAGAGGAGAGAGACGGAAAGATAGATGGATAGAGAGTGATAATGGATAGAGAGATGAGAGACAGAAGGATAGATGGATAGAGAGTGATAATGGATAGAGAGAGAGGAGAGAGACAGAAGGATAGATGGACAGAGAGTGATAATGGATAGAGAGAGGAGAGAAATAGAAGGATAGATCGATAGAGAGTGATAATGGATAGAGAGAGAGGAGAGAGACAGAATGATAGATGGACAGAGAGTGATAATGGACAGAGAGAGGAGAGAAACAGCAGGACAGATGGATAGAGAGTGATAATGGATAGAGAGAGGAGAGAAATAGAAGGATAGATGGATAGAGAGTGATAATGGATAGAGAGAGAGGAGAGAAATAGAAGAATAGATGGATAGAGAGTGATAATGGATAGAGAGAGAGGAGAGAGACAGAAGGATCGATGGATAGAGAGTGATAATGGATAGAGAGTGATGGGGAGAGAAAGAAGGATCGATGGATAGAGAGTGATAATGGACAGAGAGTGATTGGGAGAGAAAGAAGGATAGATGGATAGAGAGTGATAATGGATAGAGAGAGAGGAGAGAGACAGAAGGATAGATAGATAGAGAGTAATAATGGATAGAGAGAGAGGAGAGAGACAGAAGGATAGATGGATAGAGAGTGATAATGGATAGAGAGGAGAGAGACAGAAGGATAGATGGATAGAGAGTGATAATGGATAGAGAGAGGAGAGAGACAGAAGTATAGATGGACAGTGATAATGGATAGAGAGAGAGGAGAGAGACAGAAGGATAGATGGATAGAGAGTGATAATGGACAGAGAGAGGAGAGAGACAGAAAGATAGATGGACAGAGAGTGATAATGGATAGAGAGAGAGGAGAGAGACAGAAGGATAGATGGACAGAGTGATAATGGATAGAGAGAGAGAGGAGAGACACAGAAGTATAGATGGACAGAGAGTGATAATGGATAGAGAGAGAGGATAGATGGATAGAGAGTGATAATGGATAGAGAGAGAGGAGAGAGACAGAAGGATAGATGGATAGAGAGTGATAATGGATAGAGAGAAAGCAGAGACAGAAGGATAGATGGATAGAGAGTGATAATGGATAGAGAGATGGGAGAGAGACAGAAGGATAGATGGATTGAGTGTGATAATGGATAGAGAGAGAGGAGAGAGACAGGAGGATAGATGGACAGAGAGTGATAGGGATAGAGAGATGGGAGAGAGACAGAAGGATAAATGGATTGAGTGTGATAATGGATAGAGAGAGAGAGAGACAGAAGGATAGATGGACAGAGAGTGATATTGGATAGAGAGAGAGGAGAGAGACAGAAGGATAGATGGATCGAGAGTGATAATGGATAGAGAGAGAGGAGAGAGACAGAAGGATAGATGGACAGAGTGATAATGGATAGAGAGAGAGAGGAGAGACACAGAAGTATAGATGGACAGAGAGTGATAATGGATAGAGAGAGAGGATAGATGGATAGAGAGTGATAATGGACAGAGAGAGGAGAGAGACAGAAAGATAGATGGACAGAGAGTGATAATGGATAGAGAGAGAGGAGAGAGACAGAAGGATAGATGGACAGAGTGATAATGGATAGAGAGAGAGAGGAGAGACACAGAAGTATAGATGGACAGAGAGTGATAATGGATAGAGAGAGAGGATAGATGGATAGAGAGTGATAATGGACAGAGAGAGGAGAGAGACAGAAAGCTAGATGGACAGAGAGTGATAATGGATAGAGAGAGAGGAGAGAGACAGAAGGATAGATGGATAGAGAGTGATAATGGACAGAGAGTGATGTGGAGAGATAGAAGGATAGATGGATAGATAGTGATGATGGATAGAGAGGGAGGAGAGCGACAGAAGGATTGATGGACAGAGAGTGATAATGGATAGAGAGAGAGGAGAGAGACAGGAGGATAGATGGATAGAGTAATAATGGATAGAGAGAGAGGAGAGAGACAAAATGATAGATGGATAGGGCGTGATAATGTATAGAGAGAGAGGAGAGAGACAGAAGGATAGATGGATAGAGAGTGATAATGGATAGAGAGGAGAGAGACAGAAGGATAGATGGATAGAGAGTGATAATGGATAGAGAGAGGAGAGAGACAGAAGGATAGATTTATAGAGAGTGATAATGGATAGAGAGAGAGGAAAGAGACAGAAGGATAGATGGATTGAGAGTGATAATGGATAGAGAGAGAGGAGAGAGACAGAAGGATAGATGGATAGAGAGTGATAATGGATAAAGAGAGAGGAGAGAGACAGAAGGATAGATGGATGGAGTGTGATAATGGATAGAGAGAGAGGAGAGAGTCAGAAGGATAGATGGATAGAGAGTGATAATGGATAGAGAGAGAGGAGAGAGACAGAAGGATAGATGGACAGAGTGATAATGGATAGAGAGAGAGGAGAGAGACAGAAGGATCGATGGATAGAGAATGATAATGGATAGAGAGAGAGGAGAGAGACAGAAAGATAGATGGATAGAGAGTGATAATGGATAGAGAGAGGAGAGAGACAGAAAGATAGATGGATAGAGAGTGATAATGGATAGAGAGATGAGAGACAGAAGGATAGATGGATAGAGAGTGATAATGGATAGAGAGAGAGGAGAGAGACAGAAGGATAGATGGACAGAGAGTGATAATGGATAGAGAGAGGAGAGAGACAGAAGGATCGATGGATAGAGAGTAATAATGGATAGATAGAGAGGAGAGAGACAGAAGGATAGATGGACAGAGAGTGATAATGGACAGAGAGAGGAGAGAAACAGCAGGACAGATGGATAGAGAGTGATAATGGATAAAGAGAGGAGAGAAATAGAAGGATAGATGGATAGAGAGTGATAATGGATAGAGAGAGAGGAGAGAAATAGAAGGATAGATGGACAGAGAGTGATAATGGATAGAGAGTGATGGGGAGAGAAAGAAGGATCGATGGATAGAGAGTGATAATGGACAGAGAGTGATGGGGAGAGAAAAAAGGATAGATGGATAGAGAGTGATAATGGATAGAGAGAGAGGAGAGAGACAGAAGGATGGATGGATAGAGAGTGATAATGGATAGAGAGGAGAGAGACAGAAGGATAGATGGATAGAGAGTGATAATGGATAGAGAGAGGAGAGAGACAGAAGTATAGATGGATAGAGAGTGATAATGGATAGAGAGAGGAGAGAACAGAAGGATAGATGGATAGAAAGTGATAATGGATAGAGAGTGATGGGAGAGATAGAAGGATAAATGGACAGAGAGTGATAATGGATAGAGAGATGGGAGAGAGACAGCAGGATAGATGGACAGAGAATGATAATGGATAGAGAGAGGGGAGAGAGACAGAAGGATCGATGGATAGAGCGTGATAATGGATAGAGAGAGAGGAGAGAGACAGAAAGATAGATGGATAGAGAGTGATAATGGATAGAGAGAGGAGAGAGACAGAAAGATAGATGGATAGAGAGTGATAATGGATAGAGAGAGGAGAGACAGAAGGATAGATGGATAGAGAGTGATGATGGATAGAGAGAGAGGAGAGAGACAGAAGGATAGATGGACAGAGAGTGATAATGGATAGAGAGAGAGGAGAGAGGCAGAAGGATAGATGGACAGAGGGTGATAATGGATAGAGAGAGAGAGGAGAGCGTCAGAAAGATAGATGGATAGAGAGTGATAATGGACAGAGAATGATGGGGAGAGACAGAAAGATCGATGGATAGAGAGTGATAATGGATAGAGAGTGATGAGAGAGACAGAAGGATAAATGGATAGAGTGATAATGGACAGAGAGTGATGGGGAGAGAAAGAAGGATAGATGGATAGAGAGTGATAATGGATAGAGAGAGAGGAGAGAGACAGAAGGATAGATAGATAGAGAGTAATAATGGATAGAGAGAGAGGAGAGAGACAGAAGGATAGATGGATAGAGAGTGATAATGGATAGAGAGGAGAGAGACAGAAGGATAGATGGATTGAGAGTGAGAATGGATAGAGAGAGGAGAGAGACAGAAGGGTAGATGGACAGAGAGTGATAGGGATAGAGAGATGGGAGAGAGACAGAAGGATAAATGGATTGAGTGTGATAATGGATAGAGAGAGAGGAGAGAGACAGAAGGATAGATGGACAGAGAGTGATATTGGATAGAGAGAGAGGAGAGAGACAGAAGGATAGATGGATCGAGAGTGATAATGGATAGAGAGAGAGGAGAGAGACAGAAGGATAGATGGACAGAGTGATAATGGATAGAGAGAGAGAGAGGAGAGACACAGAAGTATAGATGGACAGAGAGTGATAATGGATAGAGAGAGAGGATAGATGGATAGAGAGTGATAATGGACAGAGAGAGGAGAGAGACAGAAAGATAGATGGACAGTGAGTGATAATGGATAGAGAGAGAGGAGAGAGACAGAAGGATAGATGGATAGAGAGTGATAATGGACAGAGAGTGATGTGGAGAGATAGAAGAATAGATGGATAGATAGTGATGATGGATAGAGAGGGAGGAGAGCGACAGAAGGATTGATGGACAGAGAGTGATAATGGATAGAGAGAAGGAGAGAGACAGGAGGATAGATGGATAGAGTAATAATGGATAGAGAGAGAGGAGAGAGACAGAATGATAGATGGATAGAGCGTGATAATGTATAGAGAGAGAGGAGAGAGACAGAAGGATAGATGGATAGAGAGTGATAATGGATAGAGAGGAGAGAGACAGAAGGATAGATGGATAGAGAGTGATAATGGATAGAGAGAGGAGAGAGACAGAAGGATAGATGAATAGAGAGTGATAATGGATAGAGAGGAAAGAGACAGAAGGATAGATGGATAGAGAGTGATAATGGATAAAGAGAGAGGAGAGAGACAGAAGGATAGATGGATGGAGTGTGATAATGGATAGAGAGAGAGGAGAGAGTCAGAAGGATAGATGGATAGAGAGTGATAATGGATAGAGAGAGAGGAGAGAGACAGAAGGATAGATGGACAGAGAGTGATAATGGATAGAGAGAGAGGAGAGAGACAGAAGGATCGATGGATAGAGAATGATAATGGATAGAGAGAGAGGAGAGAGACAGAAAGATAGATGGATAGAGAGTGATAATGGATAGAGAGAGGAGAGAGACAGAAATATAGATGGATAGAGAGTGATAATGGATAGAGAGATGAGAGACAGAAGGATAGATGGATAGAGAGTGATAATGGATAGAGAGAGAGAGGAGAGAGACAGAAGGATAGATGGACAGAGAGTGATAATGGATAGAGAAAGGAGAGAGACAGAAGGATCGATGGATAGAGAGTAATAATGGATAGATAGAGAGGAGAGAGACAGAAGGATAGATGGACAGAGAGTGATAATGGACAGAGAGAGGAGAGAAACAGCAGGACAGATGGATAGAGAGTGATAATGGATAGAGAGAGGAGAGAAATAGAAGGATAGATGGATAGAGAGTGATAATGGATAGAGAGAGAGGAGAGAAATAGAAGGATAGATGGATAGAGAGTGATAATGGATAGAGAGAGAGGAGAGAGACAGAAGGATCGATGGATAGAGAGTGATAATGGATAGAGAGTGATGAGAGAGACAGAAGGATAAATGGATAGAGTGATAATGGACAGAGAGTGATGGGGAGAGAAAGAAGGATAGATGGATAGAGAGTGATAATGGATAGAGAGAGAGGAGAGAGACAGAAGGATAGATAGATAGAGAGTAATAATGGATAGAGAGAGAGGAGAGAGACAGAAGGATAGATGGATAGAGAGTGATAATGGATAGAGAGGAGAGAGACAGAAGGATAGATGGATAGAGAGTGATAATGGATAGAGAGAGAGGAGAGAGACAGAAGAATAAATGGATTGAGTGTGATAATGGATAGAGAGAGAGGAGAGAGACAGAAGGATAGATGGACAGAGAGTGATATTGGATAGAGAGAGAGGAGAGAGACAGAAGGATAGATGGATCGAGAGTGATAATGGATAGAGAGAGAGGAGAGAGACAGAAGGATAGATGGACAGAGTGATAATGGATAGAGAGAGAGAGGAGAGACACAGAAGTATAGATGGACAGAGAGTGATAATGGATAGAGAGAGAGGATAGATGGATAGAGAGTGATAATGGACAGAGAGAGGAGAGAGACAGAAAGATAGATGGACAGAGAGTGATAATGGATAGAGAGAGAGGAGAGAGACAGAAGGATAGATGGATAGAGAGTGATAATGGACAGAGAGTGATGTGGAGAGATAGAAGGATAGATGGATAGATAGTGATGATGGATAGAGAGGGAGGAGAGTGACAGAAGGATTGATGGACAGAGAGTGATAATGGATAGAGAGAGGAGAGAGACAGAAGGATAGATGAATGGAGAGTGATAATGGATAGAGAGAGAGGAAAGAGACAGAAGGATAGATGGATAGAGAGTGATAATGGATAGAGAGAGAGGAGAGAGACAGAATGATAGATGGATAGAGAGTGATAATGGATAGAGAGAGAGGAGAGAGTCAGAAAGATAGATGGATAGAGAGTGATAATGGATAGAGAGATGAGAGACAGAAGGATAGATGGATTGAGAGTGATAATGGATAGAGAGGAGAGAGACAGAAGGATAGATGGATAGAGAGTGATAATGGATAAAGAGAGAGGAGAGAGACAGAAGGATAGATGGATGGAGTGTGATAATGGATAGAGAGAGAGGAGAGAGTCAGAAGGATAGATGGATAGAGAGTGATAATGGATAGAGAGAGAGGAGAGAGACAGAAGGATAGATGGACAGAGAGTGATAATGGATAGAGAGAGAGGAGAGAGACAGAAGGATCTATGGATAGAGAATGATAATGGATAGAGAGAGAGGAGAGAGACAGAAAGATAGATGGATAGAGAGTGATAATGGATAGAGAGAGGAGAGAGACGGAAAGATAGATGGATAGAGAGTGATAATGGATAGAGAGATGAGAGACAGAAGGATAGATGGATAGAGAGTGATAATGGATAGAGAGAGAGGAGAGAGACAGAAGGATAGATGGACAGAGAGTGATAATGGATAGAGAGAGGAGAGAAATAGAAGGATAGATCGATAGAGAGTGATAATGGATAGAGAGAGAGGAGAGAGACAGAAGGATAGATGGACAGAGAGTGATAATGGACAGAGAGAGGAGAGAAACAGCAGGACAGATGGATAGAGAGTGATAATGGATAGAGAGAGGAGAGAAATAGAAGGATAGATGGATAGAGAGTGATAATGGATAGAGAGAGAGGAGAGAAATAGAAGAATAGATGGATAGAGAGTGATAATGGATAGAGAGAGAGGAGAGAGACAGAAGGATAGATGGACAGAGAGTGATAATGGATAGAGAGTGATGGGGAGAGAAAGAAGGATCGATGGATAGAGAGTGATAATGGACAGAGAGTGATTGGGAGAGAAAGAAGGATAGATGGATAGAGAGTGATAATGGATAGAGAGAGAGGAGAGAGACAGAAGGATAGATAGATAGAGAGTAATAATGGATAGAGAGAGAGGAGAGAGACAGAAGGATAGATGGATAGAGAGTGATAATGGATAGAGAGGAGAGAGACAGAAGGATAGATGGATAGAGAGTGATAATGGATAGAGAGAGGAGAGAGACAGAAGTATAGATGGACAGTGATAATGGATAGAGAGAGAGGAGAGAGACAGAAGGATAGATGGATAGAGAGTGATAATGGATAGAGAGAGGAGAGAACAGAAGGATAGATGGATAGAGAGTGATAATGGATAGAGAGTGATGGGAGAGATAGAAGGATAAATGGACAGAGAGTGATAATGGATAGAGAGATGGGAGAGAGACAGCAGGATAGATGGACAGAGAATGATAATGGATAGAGAGAGGGGAGAGAGACAGAAGGATCGATGGACAGAGCGTGATAATGGATAGAGAGAGAGGAGAGAGACAGAAAGATAGATGGATAGAGAGTGATAATGGATAGAGAGAGGAGAGAGACAGAAAGATAGATGGATAGAGAGTGATAATGGATAGAGAGAGGAGAGACAGAAGGATAGATGGATAGAGAGTGATAATGGATAGAGAGAGAGGAGAGCGACAGAAAGATAGATGGATAGAGAGTGATAATGGACAGAGAATGATGGGGAGAGACAGAAGGATCGATGGATAGAGAGTGATAATGGATAGAGAGTGATGAGGGAGACAGAAGGATAAATGGATAGAGTGATAATGGACAGAGAGTGATGGGGAGAGAAAGAAGGATAGATGGATAGAGAGTGATAATGGATAGAGAGAGAGGAGAGAGACAGAAGGATAGATAGATAGATAGAGAGTAATAATGGATAGAGAGAGAGGAGAGAGACAGAAGGGTAGATGGACAGAGATGGCTGTAGATGTACAGAGAGTTGGTAGAGAAGTTTAAGATGGCCGTGGGTTCCTCACTCACCTGCACACATGCTCCTGTCGTAGCCTCGCACCAGGTGAGAATGGAGACGTTCTGCGCTCGGTTTAACCATCTCACAGCCACACGGGTGCTGCTAACCCAGGTTCCCATGGTGATATAATAGTCCCTGGGGGATAGAGGTGGCAGACGACACGAGGGTTACAGATGGTGAGATGGGGTCAGCTCGAGCCACTGGCCACTCAAGGGTCACCCAATGAAGAAGGCAGAGATTGTGCAGTCGGACTGAGAATTAATTCAGGGCGCTCTGCACCACCAGCTCTGCTCCACCAGGGGGTGCTGCTCCACCAGGGGAGCTGTTCGACCAGGCGGGGCTGCATGCAATATTTCTTCCCAAGTAAAAATGATTTTCCTGATCCAATCTTCCCCTAACTTGTAAAACTATCGGATCCTGCAGCCCTGATGGGGGAACATTTGGGAATTTTTTTCGATCTTTGAAGTGCGCCTTTAAATGCTTTCCCACTCTCTCACCCCCCCCGGCGCCTCTCACCCCCGCACCCTCTCACCCCCCAGCCCCCGTCACCTCATCCCCCACACCTCCTCGCCCTCTCACCCCCCCTCACCCTCTCACCACCCCGCCCCCGTCACCTCATCCCCC
>NC_092011.1:38194937-38302434 GCF_044704955.1 Pristiophorus japonicus
GAGAAGGGGCGCGCGAGGGAGGGAGCGCGAGAGAGAGAGAGACGGGGCGCGCGAGGGAGGGAGCGAGAGAGAGAGAGAGAGAAGGGGCGCGCGAGGAGGGAGCGAGAGAGAGAGAGACGGGGCGCGCGAGGGAGGGAGCGAGAGAGAGAGAGAGACGGGGCGCGCGAGCGAGGGAGCGAGAGAGAGAGAGACGGGGCGCGCGAGGGAGGGAGCGAGAGAGAGAGAGAGAGAAGGGGCGCGCGAGGGAGGGAGCGAGAGAGAGAGAGAAGGGGCGCGCGAGGGAGGGAGCGAGAGAGAGAGAGAGAGAAGGGGCGCGCGAGGGAGGGAGCGAGAGAGAGAGAGAGACGGGGCGCGCGAGGGAGGGAGCGGAGAGAGAGAGAGACGGGGCGCGCGAGGGAGGGAGCGAGAGAGAGAGAGACGGGGCGCGCGGGGAGGGAGCGAGAGAGAGAGAGAGACGGGGCGCGCGAGGGAGGGAGCGAGAGAGAGAGACGGGACGAGCGAGAGAGACGGGGCGCGCGAGGGAGGGAGCGAGAGAGAGAGACGGGACGAGCGAGGGAGGGAGCGAGAGAGAGAGACGGGACGAGCGAGAGAGACGGGGCGCGCGAGGGAGGGAGCGAGAGAGAGAGACGGGACGAGCGAGAGAGAGAGAGACGGGGCGCGCGAGGGAGGGAGCGAGAGAGAGAGAGACGGGGCGCGCGAGGGAGGGAGCGAGAGAGAGAGAGAGAGAAGGGGCGCGCGAGGGAGGGAGCGAGAGAGAGAGAGACGGGGCGCGCGAGGGAGACGGGGCGCGCGAGGGAGGGAGCGAGAGAGAGAGACGGGGCGCGCGAGGGAGGAAGCGAGAGAGAGAGACGGGACGAGCGAGAGAGAGAGAGACGGGGCGCGCGAGGGAGGGAGCGAGAGAGAGAGACGGGACGAGCGAGAGAGAGAGAGACGGGGCGCGCGAGGGAGGGAGCGAGAGAGAGAGAGAGAGAAGGGGCGCGCGAGGGAGGGAGCGAGAGAGAGAGAGACGGGGCGCGCGAGGGAGACGGGGCGCGCGAGGGAGGGAGCGAGAGAGAGAGAGAGACGGGGCGCGCGAGGGAGACGGGGCGCGCGAGGGAGGGAGCGAGAGAGAGAGACGGGGCGAGCGAGAGAGAGAGAGACGGGGCGCGCGAGGGAGGGAGCGAGAGAGAGAGAGAGACGGGGCGCGCGAGGGAGGGAGCGAGAGAGAGAGAGAGACGGGGCGCGCGAGGGAGGGAGCGAGAGAGAGAGAGAGAGAAGGGGCGCGCGAGGGAGGGAGCGAGAGAGAGAGAGACGGGGCGCGCGAGGGAGGGAGCGAGAGAGAGAGAGAGAGAAGGGGCGCGCGAGGGAGGGAGCGAGAGAGAGAGAGAGACGGGGCGCGCGAGGGAGGGAGCGAGAGAGAGAGAGAGAGAAGGGGCGCGCGAGGGAGGGAGCGAGAGAGAGAGAGACGGGGCGCGCGAGGGAGGGAGCGAGAGAGAGAGAGACGGGGCGCGCGAGGGAGGGAGCGAGAGAGAGAGAGAGACGGGGCGCGCGAGCGAGGGAGCGAGAGAGAGAGAGACGGGGCGCGCGAGGGAGGGAGCGAGAGAGAGAGAGAGAGAAGGGGCGCGCGAGGGAGGGAGCGAGAGAGAGAGAGAAGGGGCGCGCGAGGGAGGGAGCGAGAGAGAGAGAGAGAGAAGGGGCGCGCGAGGGAGGGAGCGAGAGAGAGAGAGACGGGGCGCGCGAGGGAGGGAGCGAGAGAGAGAGAGACGGGGCGCGCGAGGGAGGGAGCGAGAGAGAGAGAGAGACGGGGCGCGCGAGGGAGGGAGCGAGAGAGAGAGAGAGACGGGGCGAGCGAGGGAGGGAGCGAGAGAGAGAGAGACGGGGCGCGCGAGGGAGGGAGCGAGAGAGAGAGAGAGACGGGGCGAGCGAGGGAGGGAGCGAGAGAGAGAGAGAGAGAAGGGGCGCGCGAGGGAGGGAGCGAGAGAGAGAGAGACGGGACGCGCGAGGGAGGGAGCGAGAGAGAGAGACGGGGCGCGCGAGGGAGGGAGCGAGAGAGAGAGAGAGACGGGGCGCGCGAGGGAGGGAGCGAGAGAGAGAGAGACGGGGCGCGCGAGGGAGGGAGCGAGAGAGAGAGAGACGGGGCGCGCGAGGGAGGGAGCGAGAGAGAGAGAGACGGGGCGCGCGAGGGAGGGAGCGAGAGAGAGAGACGGGGCGCGCGAGGGAGGGAGTGAGAGAGAGAGAGACGGGGCGCGCGAGGGAGGGAGCGAGAGAGAGAGAGACGGGGCGTGCGAGGGAGGGAGCGAGAGAGAGAGAGAGACGGGGTGCGCGAGGGAGGGAGCGAGAGAGAGAGACGGGGCGCGCGAGGGAGGGAGTGAGAGAGAGAGACGGGGCGCGCGAGGGAGGGAGCGAGAGAGAGACGGGGCGCGCGAGGGAGGGAGCGAGAGAGAGAGAGAGACGGGGCGAGCGAGGGAGGGAGCGAGAGAGAGAGAGAGAGAAGGGGCGCGCGAGGGAGGGAGCGAGAGAGAGAGAGACGGGACGCGCGAGGGAGGGAGCGAGAGAGAGAGACGGGGCGCGCGAGGGAGGGAGCGAGAGAGAGAGAGAGACGGGGCGCGCGAGGGAGGGAGCGAGAGAGAGAGAGACGGGGCGCGCGAGGGAGGGAGCGAGAGAGAGAGAGACGGGGCGCGCGAGGGAGGGAGAGAGAGAGAGAGAGACGGGGCGCGCGAGGGAGGGAGCGAGAGAGAGAGACGGGGCGCGCGAGGGAGGGAGTGAGAGAGAGAGAGACGGGACGAGCGAGGGAGGGAGCGAGAGAGAGAGAGACGGGGCGCGCGAGGGAGGGAGCGAGAGAGAGAGAGAGACGGGGTGCGCGAGGGAGGGAGCGAGAGAGAGAGACGGGGCGCGCGAGGGAGGGAGTGAGAGAGAGAGACGGGGCGCGCGAGGGAGGGAGCGAGAGAGAGACGGGGCGCGCGAGGGAGGGAGCGAGAGAGAGAGACGGGGCGCGCGAGGGAGGGAGCGAGAGAGAGAGAGAGACGGGGCGCGCGAGGGAGAGAGCGAGAGAGAGAGAGAGACGGGGCGCGCGAGGGAGGGAGCGAGAGAGAGAGACGGGGCGCGCGAGGGAGGGAGCGAGAGAGAATTGGTGCCACCAGAGCTGTATTTGGTGAACGACCAGAGAATCTGCGGTTCAGGTAAACGCTGGCTCCCCCCTTATCCCCGGGGTCACGCAATGCGCTTACTGTCGGAGCTGCAGATGGCGTACACGTCAGCGAAGGGATCGTACTCCCCGAGCCCGGACGTCTTGCTGATGTAACTGCTCAGCCTGTCTGGCGACTGCCCGTACAGGGGGCCCAGCATGTTGATGGAGGTACCGTTCTCCCCCTTGTCGCTGGCCATGTTCTCCTCATCCTCGTCGTCTGCCCTCTGCATATCGTGGATGCCCAGCAGCAGGCTGTAGTCCATGATCTTCAACCGTGTGAGGAACTATAGCCAGACGGCAACAAAAACAAGTGCTTTAGAGAGTGCATGGAACCGTACAGCCGGTGAAGGAGGCCATTCGGCCCATCGTATCTGTGCCGGTTCTTTATGGCGTTGCCGGACTGCGAACCAGTGTAGGGAGAGCGGGACTCGGTGCGAGTGAGGATACAGGACAGCGGGGCTGGAGTTTGTGGAAAGTGGGTGGCCTGCTTATATACCGTGCTCCCAAGGGCTGCTGGGATCCCTTGGGACTCCAAGGTCACACTTGCTCATTGCTCACAGTACTCAGTTTCATCTTTTATCACGAGCTTAACAATTTGCGACGAGGTGACGAACAACCGCGCGAAAATGCAAAGAACAGTTATCATCCTGGAGAAGTTCTCAGAAGGGGACGATCGGGAGACCTTCGAGCAGAGACTCGACCAATACTTTGTGGTCAACGAGCTTGGAAGGGGACGAGAACGCCGCCAAATGAAGGGCGATCCTCCTCACCGTCTGTGGGGCAACAACCTCTGGCCTCATGAAGAATCTCCTAGCTCCGGTAAAACCAACAACAAAATCCTACGAAGAATTGCACACGCTGGTCCGGGAGCACCTGAATCCTGGAGGAAAGCGTTTTGATGGCGAGATATCGGTTCTACACCTGTCAACGGTCGGAGGGCCAGGAAGTGGCGAGCTATGTCGCCGAACTAAGGCGCCTCTCGCAGGACATTGCGAAGTTGAGGGATTCCTAGAACAAATGCTCAGAGACTTGTTTGTGCTGGGCATTGGTCATGAGGCAATCCTTCGCAAACTGTTGACTGTTGAAACTCTGAATCTGAGTAAAGCCATAACGAAAGCCCAGGCAGTTATGTTCACCAGCGACAACACCAAATAAATTTCGCAGAGTAAAGAGGTTTCGGCCAGTGCACAAAGGAACGTTGTTTCCGAGCAGGAATATACAGGGCAGAACGTACACGCCAGCTACTGTACGAACTCAGATGACCCAGAGTCTGCCATCAATCGTTAATGTGAGGCAGTTAACACCCCGTTGGCGCTGTGGAGGTGATCATCGGCCCCATCAATGTCGCTTCAAGCACTATGCCTGCAACGGTTGCAGAACAAAGGGACACCTCCAGCGAATGTGCAGGCGAGCTGCAAACCCTGCAAACCACCACGTTGCAGAGGAAGATCGATCCAATGTGGATCAGGCTGAATTGGAGACCCGAACCGAGGAGGCAGAAGTGTACGGGGTACACACCTTCACCACGAAATGTCCACCAATAATGTTAAAAGTTGAACTGAACGGAATTCCAGTCTCCATGGAACTGGACACGGGGGAGAGTCAGTCCATAATGAGCAAAAAGGCCTTCGACAGGCTGTGGGGCAACAAGGCACACAGACCCAAGCTCAGCCCCATTCACACCAAGCTGAGAACTTACACCAAGTAACTGATCCCTGTCACTGGCAGCGCAGAAGTCAAAGTCTCCTATGACGGAGCAGTGCACAAACTCCCACTGTGGATTGTGCCAGGGGATGGCCCCTACACTGTTTGGCAGAAGCTGGCTGGGAAAAATCCGCTGGAACTGGGACGATATCCGCGCGCTTTCCTCCGTCGGCGACGCCTCATGTGCCCAGGTTCTGAGCAGATTCCCATCGTTGTTCGAGCCAGGCATTGGAAGCTTCTCGGGGGCGAAAGTGCAGATCCATTTGGTTCCCGGCACACGACCCATCCACCACAAGGCACGGGCGGTACCGTACATGATGCGTGAGAAAGTGGAAATTGAGCTGGACAGGCTGCAGCAAGAATGCATCATCTCGCCGGTGAAATTCAACGAGTGGGCCAGTCCGATTGTCCCGGTACTTAAAGAGGACGACACGGTCAGGATTTGTGGGGACTATAAAGTAACGATTAACCGTTTTTCGCTGCAGGACCAGTACCCACTACCCAAGGCAGACGACCTATTTGTGACCCTGGCTGGAGGGAAGACGTTCACCAAGCTGGACCTGACCTCGGCCTACATGACGCAGGAGCTGGAGGAGTCTTCGAAAGGCCTCACCTGCATCAACACGCACAGAGGTCTGTTCATCGATGACAGGTGCCCGTTCGGGATTCGGCCGGCCGCGGCAATCTTCCAACGGAACACGGAGAGCTTGCTAAAGTCGGTTCCTCGCACCGTGGTTTACCAGGACGACATACTGGTCACAGGTCGGGACACCACTGAGCACTTGAAGAATCTGGAAGAGGTTCTTAGTCGGTTGGATCGTGTGGGGCTTGAAATGCTCGAAATGTGTTTTCCTGGCGCCGGGGGTCGAGTTCTTGGGAAGAAGAATCGCGGCAGACGACATCAGACCCACCGACGGAGGCCATCAAGAACCGGCCGAGACCACAGAACATGACGGAGCTGCGGTCGTTCCAGGGGCTCAACTATTTGGGTAATTTTCTACCCGGGTTAAGCACCCTGTTAGAACCCCTACATGTGCTACTGCGCATGGGAGACGACTGGGTATGGGGGAAGTCACAAGAGGCTGCCTTTAAGAAAGCCAGAAATCTGTTGTGTTTAAACAAACTGCTTGTCCTGTATAACCCATGTAAACGATTAGTGCTAGCTTGCGACGCGTCGTCATACGGGGCCGGGTGTGTGTTACAAATAGGGGATTTTGCAACCGGTCGCTTATGCGTCCAGGAGTTTGTCCAAGGCCGAAAGGGCCTACAGCATTGATTGAAAAAGAGACTCTGGCGTGCGTTTACGGGGTAAAAAAAATGCACCAGTACTTGTTTGGCCTCAAGTTTGAGCTCGAAACTGACCACAAGCCGCTCATATCGCTATTCTCGGAGAGCAAAGGGATTAATACCGATGCCTCTGCCCGCATCCAAAGATGGGCGCTCACGCTGTCGGCATACAACAATGTAATCCGTCACAGGCCGGGCAGAGAGAACTGCGCTGATGCTCTCAGTCTGCTCCCATTGCCCAACACCGGGGTGGAAATGGCACAGCCAGCGGACTTGCTCACGGTAATGCATGCATTCGAAAACGGAAAGTCCCCCGTTACAGCCCGCCTGATCAGGACCTGGACCAGCCAGGATCCTTTACTGTCCCTTGGTAAAAAACTGTGTCCTCCATGGGAGCTGGTGGTCCAGTGTCCCAGCGGAGATGCAGGAGGCGATTAAGCCGTTCCACAGACGCAAAGACGGAAAGTCCCTGCAGGCGGACTGTCTGTTGTGGGGCAATCGCGCGGTCTTGCCCAAGAAAGGCAGAGATAGGTTCATTTGTGAACTGCACAGCAGCCACCCTGACATTGTAATGATGAAAGCCACAGCCAGATCCCACGTGTGGTGGCCCGGCATTGACTCAGATTTAGAGTCATGCGTGCGCCCAGTGCAACACTTGCTCTCAGCTGAGCAATGCACCCAGAGAGGCTAAGTTTGTGGTTGTGGCCCTCCAAACTGTGGTCGAGGATCCACGTGGACTTTGCGGGTCCATTTCTAGGCAAAATGTTCTTGGTTGTCATGGATGCTTACTCAAAATGTGCGATAATGTCTGTAAGCACATCCACGGCCACTATTGAAAGCCTACGAGCCATGTTTGTCACACACGGCCTGGCCTGATGTCCTAACCAGCGACAATGGGCCGTGCTTCATCAGTGCTGAATTCAAGGAATTCATGACCCGCAATGGGATCAAGCACGTCACATCTGCCCCTTTCAAGCCCGCATCCAACGGCCAGGCAGAACGGGCAGCTCAGACCATCAAGCAAAGCTTGAAACGTGTGTCGGAAGGCTCCCTGCAGACCTGTCTGTCCCGAGTGCTGCTCAGCTAACCGCACCAGACCCTACTCACCCACCGGGGTTCCCCCAGCCGAGCTGCTCATGAAAAGGGCGCTCAAAACAAGGCTCTCTCTTGTCCACCCTGATCTCCATGATCACGTGGAGGGCAGGCGACATCAACAAAGTGCGTACAATGACCGCGCAAATTTGTCACGCGATATTGAGGTCAACGACCCTGTGTTTGTGCTCAATCATGGACATGGTCCCAAATGGCTCAGTGGCACGGTCACAGCCAAAGAGGGGAGTAGGGTGTTTCAGGTCAAATTGGCCAATGGACTAACGCGCAGAAAACATTTGGACCAAATCAAATTGTGGTTCACTACGAACAACCCCAAGAAGACACCACCAACTTTGACCCTCCAACACACACACACACACAACTGGCAACCGACATCATGGCTGACCACGAGGCCGAACTCACCAGCCCGGCTGCCCAGCAGCCCAGTGAAGAACCGACCAACTCACCCACACCCGCATTTGTACCGAGACGATCGACAAGGGAGCGAAAAGCCCCAGATCGTCTCACCCTGTAAATAAGTGCACTGTTGACTTTACGAGGGAGTGATGTTATGTCTTTAACCCCTTGTAACCTGTATCACACCTGACCACCAGAGGGCCTACCTGTTGGAGCGCCAAGGGATCCCAGCATCCCTTGGGAGCACCGTATATAAGCAGGCCACCCACGATACCAACACTCTGGAGTCTAATTAAAGGAGCTAAGGTCTCACTTACTTATTGCTCACAGTACTCAGTTTCATCCTTTATTATGAGCTTATCAGTTGTAGTTTAAGACTAATGTTTTGTCGATAATCTGGCTTTATCAATCTGTTTAAAGGTTAAACGGCTGACCCAACAGACCTCACCTCTACGTCTCGCCTCAGCTTATCCATGAACATTTTCTTCTGCTCTGCGTTCACGTAAACTTTCTGATTCATGTTTAAGAAGTCCATGTCCTTCAATGTGGGCAATTCCTTCACCTGAAGCAACCAAAGAGAGGGCATTAGGAACAAAATCAAAATTGCTTGCATTTATACAGCTCCTTTCGCGACCTCAGGTCATTCCCAAAGCGCTTTACAACCAATGAAGTACTTCCTGAAGTGCAGTCACTGTTGTATTGTGGGAAACGCCAATTTGTGCACAGCAAGCTCCCACACACAGCAATGTGATAATGACCCATATAATCTGCTTTAGTGATGTTGGTCGAGGGATAAGTATTGGCCCCAGGACACCGGGGAGAACTCCCCCTGCTCTTCTTCAAAATAGTGGCCTCGATTTAATGCCTCATCCAAAAGACAGCACCTCCGACAGTGCAGTGCTCCCTCAGTACTGCCCCTCCGACAGTGCGGCGCTCCCTCAGTACCGCCCCTCCGACAGTGCGGCGCTCCCTCAGTACTGCCCCTCCGACAGTGCGGCTCTCCCTCAGTACTGCCCCTCCGACAGTGCGGCGCTCCCTCAGCACTGCCCCTCCGACAGTGCGGCGCTCCCTCAGTACTGCCCCTCCGACAGTGCGACGCTCCCTCAGTACTGCCCCTCCGACAGTGCGGCACTCCCTCAGTACTGCCCCTCCGACAGTGCGGCGCTCCCTCAGTACTGACCCTCCGACAGTGCGGCGCTCCCTCAGTACTGACCCTCCGACAGTGCGGCGCTCCCTCAGCACTGCCCCTCCGACAGTGCGGCGCTCCCTCAGTACCGCCCCTCCGACAGTGCGGTGCTCCCTCAGTACTGCCCCTCCGACAGTGCAGCACTCCCTCGGCCTGGATTATGGGGCTCAAGTCCCTGGAGTAGGGGCTTAAACCCATGACCACCTGACTCAGTGCGAGAGCACTACCCACTGAGGCAAAGGTGGCCCCCATTCCCTTTACAATGTAACAACATCGGGTCACTTAGAGGCTCCGTGGAGGAAATGCAATGGCCAACGTTCTACAGGGGGGCGGCCAGAGTGATGGGCGCTGTACAAGTTCAAAGCCTTTTGTCGCGGCTGCGTAATCACACACACACACACACGTTTGTTTACCTTTTCTTTGTCACTTGCTTCACGTGAAACTAGAGACCCCTGAAAAATAATAGGAACGGCCGTCATTCATCAACATGAACATAAGAAATAGGAACAAGAGGAGGCCGTTCAGCCCCTCGAGCCTGTTACATTAGGAACAGGAGGAGGCCATTCAGCCCCTCGAGCCTGTTACATTAGGAACAGGAGGAGGCCGTTCAGCCCCTCGAGCCTGTTACATTAGGAACAGGAGGAGGCCGTTCAGCCCCTCGAGCCTGTTACATTAGGAACAGGAGGAGGCCGTTCAGCCCCTCGAGCCTGTTACATTAGGAACAGGAGGAGGCCGTTCAGCCCCTCGAGCCTGTTACATTAGGAACAGGAGGAGGCCGTTCAGCCCCTCGAGCCTGCTCCGCCATTCAATATCATGGTTGAGCTTCTACCTCAACTCCACTTTCCCGCCCGATCCCTCGATTCCCTTAGAATCCAAAACTCTATCGATCTCAGCCTTGAATATACTCAACGACTGAGCCTCCACAGCCCTCTGGGGCAGAGAATTCCAAAGATTCACCCCCCTCTGAGTGAAGAAATTCCTCCTCATCTCAGTCCTAAATGGCCGACCCCTTATCCTCAGACTGTGTGACCCCTGGTTCTAGACTCCCCAGCCCGGGGGAAACACCCTCCCTGCATCTACCCTGACAAGCCCTGTAAGAATTTTGTATGTTTCAATGAGATCACCTCTCATTCTTCTAAACTCTAGAGAATATCGGCCCAGTCTGCTCAATCTCTCCTCATAGGGCAATGCCCCCATCCCAGGAATCAGTCTGGTGAACCTTCGCTGCACTCCCTCTATGGCAAGTATATCCTTCCTTAGGTAAGGAGACCAAAACTGTACACAATACTCCAGGTGTGGTCTCACCAGGGCCCTGTATAACTGCAGTAAGACATCTTTACTCTTATACTCAAACCCTCCTGTAATAAAGGCCAACATACCATTTGCTCTAATCACTTGCTGTACCTGCAGGTTAACTTTCAGTGATTCGTGTACAAGGACACCCAGGTTTATAGTTGGCATCATCGCAACAAAGGGAATGTTAGTCAGACGACATCATCATCATCACAGGCAGTCCCTCGGAATCGAGGAAGACTTGCTTCCACTCTAAACACGAGTCCTTAGGTGGCTGAACAGTCCAATACAGGAACCACAGTCCCTGTCACAGGTGGGACAGACAGACGTTGAGGGAAGGGGAGGGTGGGACTGGTTTGCCGCACGCTCCTTCCGCTGCCTGCGCTTGGTTTCTGCACGCTCTCGGCGACGAGACTCGAGGTGCTCAGCGCCCTCCCGAATGCACTTCCTCCACTTAGGGCGGACTGGTCTTTGGGCCAGGGACTCCCAGGTGTCGGTGGGGATGTTGCACTTTATATCAGAGAGGCTTTGAGGGTGGTCCCTTGTAACGTTTCCTCTGCCCACCTTTGGCTCGTTTGCCCGTGAAGGAGTTCCGAGTAGAGCGCTTGCTTTGGGGAGTCTCGTGTCTGGGGGACATGCGGACAATGTGGCCCTGCCCAGCGGAGCTGGTCGAATGTGGTCAGTGCTTCGATGCTGGGGATGTTGGCCTGGTTGAGGACGCTAACGTTGGTGCGTCTGTCCTCCCAGGGGATTTGCAGGATCTTGCTGGAGACATCGTTGGTGGTATTTCTCCAGCGACTTGAGGTGTCTACTGTACAGGTCAGATGACAATAACCTCACTTGTGACTGACGCTTGAGTGGTTTTATACAATAACCAGCTTTATTAGTGACTGATTTGGCTTTCCAGTTATAGTAAATAACTTGTGAATAACACATAGGATCATGGGAACAGGAGGAGGCCATTCAACCCCTGCCCTCCTCTAATTCTGCCCTCCTGACCATCCCTGATTATAATCGCTCCACCATCGGTGGCCGTGCCTTCTGTTGCCTGGGCCCCAAGCTCTGGAACTCCCTCCCTAAACCTCTCCGCCTCTCTACCTCTCTCTCCTCGTTTAAGACGCTCCTTAAAACCTACCTCTTTGACCAAGCTTTTGGTCACCTGCCCTAATTTCTACTTATGCGGCTCGATGTCAAATTTTTTTTTGAAATCGCATAATACTCCTGTGAAGCGCCTTGGGACATTTCACTACGTTAAAGGCGCTATATAAATACACGTGCAATTCTCTCTCATAATTCAACCCTTGGAGTCCAGGTATCATTCTGGAAAACCTACGTTACACTCCCTCCAAGGCTGATATCATCGAAACATAGAAAATAGGAGCAGGAGTTGGCCATTCGGCCCCTCGAGCCTGCACCACCATTCAATATCATGGCTGATCCTCTATCTCAACACCATATTCCCGCTTTCTCCCCATACCCCTTGATGCCTTTTGTGTCTAGAAATCTATCTGTCTCCCTCGTAAATATATTCAGTGACTTGGCCTCCACAGCCTTCTGTGGTAGAGAATTCCACAGGCTCACCACCCTCTGAGTGAAAACATTTCTCCTCATCTCGGTCCTAAATTTCCTCCCCCGTATCCTGAGACTGTGAGACCTTGTTCTGGACTTCCCAGCCCCCGGGGAAACATCCTCCCCACATCCAGTCTGTCCAACCCCGTCAGAATTTTATGCCTTTCAATCAGGTCCCCTCTCATTCTTCTAAACTCCAGTGAATACAGGCCCAGTCGACCCAATCTCTCCTCATACGGCAGTCCTGCCATCCCAGGAATCGGTGTGATGTGGTACCCAGGACTGTTCATGGTACTCCAGGTGTGGCCGAACTAGGGCTTTGTACAAATAAAGCATGACATAGAAAATAGGTGCCGGAGTAGGCCATTCGGCCCTTCGAGCCTGCACCACCATTCAATATGATCATGGCTGATCATTCCCTCAGTACCCCATTCCTGCTTTCTCTCCATAACCCTTGATCCCTTTAGCCGTAAGGGTCACATCAAACTCCCTTTTGAATATATCCCAACGAACTGGCCCCAACAACTCTCTGCGGTAGAGAATTCCACAGGTTCACAATTCTCTGGGTGAAGAAGTTTCTCCTCATCTGGGTCCTAAATGGCTTACCCCTTATCCTTAGACTGTGTCCCCTGGTTCTGGACTTCCCCAACATCGGGAACATTCTTCCTGCATCCAACCTGTCCAGTCCCGTCAGAACTTTATGAATGAGATCCCCTCTCCCTCCATACAACCTGGCCCACTATCCGACTATCTCCAAGAGTGCTCAGATGTCAGAGATCACTAGTCCTGGAGTGAGCTGCTCCCTCCTTTCCGCCCAGCTGCATCGCTCCAGATACTTGAGGTTCTATTCTTACCACCAGAATATAACCTTGGCTTGTGCTTGCACAATACCTCGCCTGCACGTGGCTGCAGCTTATAATCTTTGCCTCTGTGCAACGAGCTTTGTTTATGGTACAGCAAGCGCCTAGGTCAAATGTTTATCCTGCTCCCTGGAACTGTTCTTCATACATAGAGACAAGATTAAACTCCCTCTTTGTCTGGTAAACCCACGCTGCACTCCCTCCAAGACCAATATACCCACCCTAAGGTGTGGTGCGCAGAACTGCTCACAGTGCTCCAGGTGTGGGCTAACCAGGGCTTTGTACAGCTGCAGCATAACCTCTACCCCCTTACAACCTGGTCCCCATTCTCCGAACAACTCCGAGAACACTCTCCGATCTCACAACAATACCACACATTTTCTCAGTGAGAAATGATGGGATTGATTGACTTTTTAAAAATCATGTTCAAACATTCCAACAAGCCAGTTGGAACACTGTGCACAGTTCTGGTCCCCATATACCTGGGTTAGACCACACTGGGAGCACCGTGCACAGTTCTGGTCTCCATATACCTGGGTTAGACCACACTGGGAGCACCGTGCACAGTTCTGGTCTCCATATACCTGGGTTAGACCACATTGGGAGCACCGTGCACAGTTCTGGTCTCCATATACCTGGGTTAGACCACATTGGGAGCACCGTGCACAGTTCTGGTCTCCATATACCTGGGTTAGACCACATTGGGAGCACCGTGCACAGTTCTGGTCTCCATATACCTGGGTTAGACCACACTTGGAGCACCGTGCACAGTTCTGGTCTCCATATACCTGGGTTAGACCTCACTGGGAGCACCGTGCACAGTTCTGGTCTCCATATACCTGGGTTAGACCACATTGGGAGCACCGTGCACAGTTCTGGTCTCCATATACCTGGGTTAGACCACACTTGGAGCACCGTGCACAGTTCTGGTCTCCATATACCTGGGTTAGACCACACTGGGAGCACCGTGCACAGTTCTGGTCGCCATATTATAAAGAGGATAGAGAGGCACTACAAAAAATATTAAGAATGATGCCTGAATTGAGAGGGTGATAACCATCAGGAAAAACTTAACAGGCCGGGTCTCTTTTCTCTAGAAAAGTGAAGGTTGAGTGGGGCTCGCTCGGTTATACGTAGAGAAGGTGTACACTTCGGGCCATGATTATAAGACAGCCACTAATAAATCCAATGGGGAACTCAGGAGCAACAGCTTTACCCAGAGATTGGCGAGAAGGTGGAACTCATGGGGGAGTCGAGAACCAGGGGTCACACAGTCTCAGGATAAGGGCTCGGCCATTTAGGACTGAGATGAGGAGGAATTTCTTCACTCAGAGGGGGGTGGTGAATCTTTGGAATTCTCTGCCCCAGAGGGCTGTGGAGGCTCAGTCGTCGGGTATATTCAAGGCTGAGATCGGTAGATTTTTGGATACTAAGGGATATGGGGATAGGGCGGGAAGATGGGGTTGAGGTCGAAGTTCAGCCATGATCTTATAGAAGTTTACAGCACGGAAGGAGGCCATTTCGGCCCATCGTGTCTGTTGTGTATGTATAACATAAGTATACTCCCTGTACACTCAATGTACAGCGACATAAGACTATTGGATGTACCTTCACACTGTATACACTGCTTGTACCACCAGAGGGTGCAACTGGTGAAGACCTAGGGGTCACCTGTACACGACAGGTAACCAGGTATAAAAGGGGGTTCACCGTGCTGTACCCTCACTCAGGAGTTGTAATAAATGGACTAAGGTCACCACAGTTCAAGTACCTTACCTCGTGGAGTCATTACTAGAGTGCTTATAGACATAATAGTGTCCGTGCCGGCCGACAAAGAGCTACCCAGCCCAATCCCACTTTCCAGCTCTGGGTCCGTAGCCCTGTAGGTTACAGCACTTCAAGGGCACATCCAAATGTGGTGAGGGTTTCTGCCTCTACCACCCTTTCAGGCCGTGAGTTCCCCCCCAGACCCCCACCACCCTCTGGGTGAAGACATTTCCCCTCAAATCCCCTCTAAACCCCCCCCCCCCCCCAATTACTTTCAATCTATGCCCCCTGGTTGTTGGCCCCTCCGCCAAGGAGGGGGTCAACGGTAGAGCAGGCCGTATAAAGGAGGACAGACTTGCATTTCTATAGCGCCTTTCACGACCCCCGGACGCTTTACAGTCAATGAAGTACTTTGGTACGTAGTCACATGCGGTAACGCGGGAAACCAATTTGTGCACAAGCAAGCTCCCACAAACATAATGAGCAGATAATCTGGTCATAGTATGGCCTACTCCTGGTCCCAATTCTAATAGCGTAACAGTCCTGACCATGTATGACAGGCATACATTTTTATTTTGAAAAATGCGTGGGGCAAATCACACAGCTGCTTACCTTTAAGTCGTACTTCCTGTGAACGGTGAGCTTGTGGCTGAAGACATTACGCATTACGAGTGTATACGTATCCTCACCGTCAACACTCAGCCGGTACATTGCCAGGAACTGCGGTAACACCATGTTACCGTGGCAGTTTACGATGTGCTGCAGAAAGAGGGGGCAGAAAATATACAAACATGAACGCAGTTGCAACAGGAGGAGGCCGTTCAGCCCCTCGAGCCTGTTACATTAGGAACAGGAGGAGGCCATTCAGCCCCTCGAGCCTGTTACATTAGGAACAGGAGGAGGCCGTTCAGCCCCTCGAGCCTGTTACATTAGGAACAGGAGGGGGCCATTCAGCCCCTCGAGCCTGTTACATTAGGAACAGGAGGAGGCCATTCAGCCCCTCGAGCCTGTTACATTAGGAACAGGAGACGACCATTCAGCCCCTCGAGCCTGTTACATTAGGAACAGGAGGAGGCCATTCAGCCCCTCGAGCCTGTTACATTAGGAACAGGAGGAGGCCGTTCAGCCCCTCGAGCCTGTTACATTACGAACAGGAGGGGGCCATTCAGCCCCTCGAGCCTGTTACATTAGGAACAGGAGGAGGCCATTCAGCCCCTCGAGCCTGTTACATTAGGAACAGGAGGAGGCCGTTCAGCCCCTCGAGCCTGTTACATTAGGAACAGGAGGAGGCCCATTCAGCCCCTCGAGCCTGTTACATTAGGAACAGGAGGAGGCCATTCAGCCCCTCGAGCCTGTTACATTAGGAACAGGAGGAGACCATTCAGCCCCTCGAGCCTGTTACATTAGGAACAGGAGGAGGCCGTTCAGCCCCTCGAGCCTGTTACATTAGGAACAGGAGGGGGCCATTCAGCCCCTCGAGCCTGTTACATTAGGAACAGGAGGAGGCCGTTCAGCCCCTCGAGCCTGTTACATTAGGAACAGGAGGAGGCCCATTCAGCCCCTCGAGCCTGTTACATTAGGAACAGGAGGAGGCCATTCAGCCCCTCGAGCCTGTTACATTAGGAACAGGAGGAGGCCATTCAGCCCCTCGAGCCTGTTACATTAGGAACAGGAGGTGGCCATTCAGCCCCTCGAGCCTGTTACATTAGGAACAGGAGGAGGCCATTCAGCCCCTCGAGCCTGTTACATTAGGAACAGGAGGAGGCCATTCAGCCCCTCGAGCCTGTTACATTAGGAACAGGAGGAGGCCATTCAGCCCCTCGAGCCTGTTACATTAGGAACAGGAGGAGACCATTCAGCCCCTCGAGCCTGTTACATTAGGAACAGGAGGAGGCCATTCAGCCCCGCGAGCCTGTTCCACCATTCAATGAGATCGTGGCTGATCTGTGACTTAACTCCATATACCCGCCTTTGCCCCAGAATCCCTTAATACCCTTTGATTAACAGAAATCTATTAATCTCGGATTTAAAATTAACAATTGACACCCAGCATCAATTCCCATTTGTGGAAGAGAGTCCCAAACCTCTCCCACCCTTTGTGTGTAGAAATGTTTCCCAACTTCACTCCTGAAAGGTCTGGCTCTAATTTTCAGACTCTGCCCCTAGTCCCAGACTCCCCAACCAGCGGGAACAGTTTCTCTCTCTCTACCCTCTCTGTTCCCCAAAATATCCTGAAAACTTCCATCAGATCACCCCTTAACCGTCTAAATCCCGGGGAACACAACCCCAGTTTGTGTAATCTCCCCTCGTAATTTAACCCTTGGAGTGTGGGTAACACTCTGGTAAACCCACACTGCACTCCCGCCGAGCCCAATATACCCTCCCTCAGGTGTGGAGCCCAGAACTGCTCACAGTGCTCCAGGTGTGGTCTAACCAGAGCTTTGTACAGTGCAGCATAACCTCTCCCCCTTGTATTCTCATCCCCTGGATATAAAGGCCAGCGTCCCATTAGCCTTTTTGATTATTTCCAGTACCTGTCCTTGACATTTTAATGATCAATGTACCTGAACCCCAAATTCTCTTTGGACTGCCACTGTTTCTCGCTGATCACCATTGAGAAAGTACCCTGGCCTATCCTTTTAGCCATAATCTTGCCGTTATTAGTTAAGGCATGGAATACGAGAGCAGGGAGGGTTATGCTTGAACTGTATAAAATACTGGTTGGGCCACAGCTGGAGTACTGCGTGCAGTTCTGGTCACCACATTACAGGAAGGATGCGATTGCACTGGAGAGGGTGCAGAGGAGATTTCCTAATCTGTCACCATTCAGATAATATTCTGCCTTTGTGTTTTTGCCCCCTAAATGCATAACCTCACATTTATCCACATTATACTGCATCTGCCATGCATTTGCCCACTCACCAAACCTGTCCAAGTCACCCTGCAGCCTCTTAGCATCCTCCTCACAGCTCACACCGCCACCCAGTTAGTGTCATCTGCAAACTTGGAGATATTACACTCAATTCCTTCATCTAAATCATGAATGTATATTGTAAAGAGCTGGGGCCCCAGCACTGAGCCCTGCGGCACTCCACCAGTCACTGCCTCCCATTCTGAAAAGGATCCGTTTATCCCGACTCTCTGCTTCCTGTCTGCCAACCAGTTCTCTATCCACGTCAATACATTACCCCCAATACCATGTGCTTTAATTTTGCACACCAATCTCTTGTGCGGAACCTTGTCAAAAGCCTTTTGAAAGTCCAAATACACCACATCCACTGGTTCTCCCTTGTCCACTCTGCTAGTTACATCCTCAAAAAATTCCAGAAGATTTGTCAAGCATGATTTCCCTTTCATAAATCCATGCTGACTTGGACTGATTCTTTCCAAATGATTGATTCCAATATTTTCCCCACTACTCATCAGCGAGTTCCACATTCTCACCACTGTCTGGGTAAAGAAGTTTCTCCTGAATTCTCCACTGGATGTACGAGTGACTATCTTAGATTGAAGGCCCCCCACAATAAGTAGGAACATCTTCTCTACGCCTAACCCCTTACTAGGATGCTGCCTGGAATGGAGAATCTTAGTTATGAGGACAGATTGGATAGGCTGGGTTTGTTCTCATTGGAACAGAGGAGGTTGAGAGGAGACCTCATCGAGGTGTACAAAATATTGAGGGGCCTCAAAAAGTGGATAGTAAGGGTCTATTTCCATTGGTGGAGGGGTCTATTACGAGGGGACATAGTTTTAAGGTGGTTGGTGGAAGGTTTAGAGGGGATTTGAGGGGGGGCTTCTTTACGCAGAGGGTTATGGGGATCTGGAACTCGCTGCCTGGAAGAGTGGTGGATCCAGAAACCCTCACCACTTTTAAGAGATGATTCGATGGGCACTTAAAGTGCAGTAACCTGCAGGGTTACGGACCTAGAGCTGGTAATTGGGATTAGACTGGATGACCTTTTGATGGACGGAGCAGATACAATAAGTACTGCAGGGAATCGAATACGGCCAGGGTGATCTCCTGGACTAGTGTCAATCGCCTGGATGGGTCGGAGAGGAATTTTCCCAGATTTTATTCTCCCTAAATTGGCCTGGGTTTTTATCTGGTTTTTGCCTCTCCCAGGAGATCACATGGCTGCGGTTGGGGTGGAGTGTAGAATGTTTCAGTAGAAGGGGTGTAACAGTTGTGTGAGGCGGACTGGTTGGGCTGGGTGCTCTTTGCCTTTCCGTCATTGTTCATGGGTTTGTGTAACCTTCAGGGCTGCTGACCGAGGGCCGTGTGGCTCTGTGTCGGCCGGTGGGGACACGATGGGCCGGAATGGCCTCCTTCTGCCCTGTAAATTTCTAGGTTTCTATCATTTTAAAGACCTCGACGAGGTTACCCGCCAGAGAAGAGAATCCCAGCCTGTTCAGCCTCTCCCAGTAAAAAAGTTCCTCCTGAATTCCTTCTTGGATTTATTAGTGACCGCCTGATATTTACGTCCCGCGTTGCGTTCGGACTGAAGTCGCCGCGGTGGCCCTCCGCCGAGGGAGAGCAGACACACACCTGGTGGTAGTCTGACAGGAAGCCGTGCATATCGGCCACATCCTCACTGGAGATCTGCTTGATCACGTACTTCTTGTCGTAGCTACTGAGGAAGAGCATGGCATTGCGTCCCTCGCTCTCGCTGTACGGGGCGCTTCGAGTCAGAGAAATCTGCGGAACAAGTCACACGTGTGCATGAAGGGAGGTGTGCACAAACACTGCCCACCTCGGTCATCAAACACACTCCCAGGGCAGGTACAGGGGGTTAGATACAGAGTAAAGCTCCCTCTACACTGTCCCATCAAACACTCCCAGGGCAGGTACAGGGGGTTAGATACAGAGTAAAGCTCCCTCTACACTGTCCCATCAAACACTCCCAGGGCAGGTACAGGGGGTTAGATACAGAGTAAAGCTCCCTCTACACTGTCCCATCAAACACTCCCAGAGCAGGTACAGGGGGTTAGATACAGAGTAAAGCTCCCTCTACACTGTCCCATCAAACACTCCCAGGGCAGGTACAGGGGGTTAGATACAGAGTAAAGCTCCCTCTACACTGTCCCATCAAACACTCCCAGGGCAGGTACAGGGGGTTAGATACAGAGTAAAGCTCCCTCTACACTGTCCCATCAAACACTCCCAGGGCAGGTACAGGGGGTTAGATACAGAGTAAAGCTCCCTCTACACTGTCCCATCAAACACACTCCCAGGGCAGGTACAGGGGGTTAGATACAGGGTAAAGCTCCCCCTACACTGTCCCATCAAACACTCCCAGGGCAGGTACAGGGGGTTAGATACAGAGTAAAGCTCCCTCTACACTGTCCCATCAAACACTCCCAGGGCAGATACAGGGGGTTAGATACAGAGTAAAGCTCCCTCTACACTGTCCCATCAAACACTCCCAGGGCAGGTACAGGGGGTTAGATACAGAGTAAAGCTCCCTCTACACTGTCCCATCAAACACTCCCAGGGCAGGTACAGGGGGTTAGATACAGAGTAAAGCTCCCTCTACACTGTCCCATCAAACACTCCCAGGGCAGATACAGGGGGTTAGATACAGAGTAAAGCTCCCTCTACACTGTCCCATCAAACACTCCCAGGGCAGGTACAGGGGGTTAGATACAGAGTAAAGCTCCCTCTACACTGTCCCATCAAACACTCCCAGGGCAGGTACAGGGGGTTAGATACAGAGTAAAGCTCCCTCTACACTGTCCCATCAAACACTCCCAGGGCAGGTACAGGGGGTTAGATACAGAGTAAAGCTCCCTCTACACTGTCCCATCAAACACTCCCAGGGCAGGTACAGGGGGTTAGATACAGAGTAAAGCTCCCTCTACACTGTCCCATCAAACACTCCCAGGGCAGGTACAGGGGGTTAGATACAGAGTAAAGCTCCCTCTACACTGTCCCATCAAACACTCCCAGGGCAGGTACAGGGGGTTAGATACAGAGTAAAGCTCCCTCTACACTGTCCCATCAAACACACTCCCAGGGCAGGTACAGGGGGTTAGATACAGGGTAAAGCTCCCCCTACACTGTCCCATCAAACACTCCCAGGGCAGGTACAGGGGGTTAGATACAGAGTAAAGCTCCCTCTACACTGTCCCATCAAACACTCCCAGGGCAGATACAGGGGGTTAGATACAGAGTAAAGCTCCCTCTACACTGTCCCATCAAACACTCCCAGGGCAGGTACAGGGGGTTAGATACAGAGTAAAGCTCCCTCTACACTGTCCCATCAAACACTCCCAGGGCAAGTGCAGGGGATTAGATACAGAGTAAAGCTCCCTCTACACTGTCCCATCAAACACTCCCAGGGCAGGTACAGAGGGTTAGATACAGAGTAAAGCTCCCTCTACACTGTTCCATCAAACACTCCCAGGGCAGGTACAGCACAGGGTTAGATACAGAGTAAAGCTCCCTCTACACTGTCCCATCAAACACTCACAGGGCAGGTACAGGGGGGTAGATACAGGGTAAAGCTCCCTCTACACTGTCCCATAAAACACTCCCAGGGCAGGTACAGCAAGGGTTTAAATACAGAGTAAAGTTCCCTCTGCACTGTCCCATCAAACACTCCCAGGGCAGGTACAGGGGGTTAGATACAGAGTAAAGCTCCCTCTACACTGTCCCATCAAACACGCCCAGGGCAGGTACAGGGGGTTAGATACAGAGTAAAGCTCCCTCTACACTGTCCCATCAAACACTCCCAGGGCAGGTACAGCATGGGGTTAGATACAGAGTAAAGCTCCCTCTACACTGTCCCCATCAAACACTCCCAGGGCAGGTACAGCACGGGGTTAGATACAGAGTAAAGCTCCCTCTACACTGTCCCATCAAACACTCCCAGGGCAGGTACAGGGGGTTAGATACAGGGTAAAGCTCCCCCTACACTGTCCCATCAAACACTCCCAGGGCAGGTACAGGGGGTTAGATACAGAGTAAAGCTCCCTCTACACTGTCCCATCAAACACTCCCAGGGCAGATACAGGGGGTTAGATACAGAGTAAAGCTCCCTCTACACTGTCCCATCAAACACTCCCAGGGCAGGTACAGGGGGTTAGATACAGAGTAAAGCTCCCTCTACACTGTCCCATCAAACACTCCCAGGGCAAGTGCAGGGGATTAGATACAGAGTAAAGCTCCCTCTACACTGTCCCATCAAACACTCCCAGGGCAGGTACAGAGGGTTAGATACAGAGTAAAGCTCCCTCTACACTGTTCCATCAAACACTCCCAGGGCAGGTACAGCACAGGGTTAGATACAGAGTAAAGCTCCCTCTACACTGTCCCATCAAACACTCACAGGGCAGGTACAGGGGGGTAGATACAGGGTAAAGCTCCCTCTACACTGTCCCATAAAACACTCCCAGGGCAGGTACAGCAAGGGTTTAAATACAGAGTAAAGTTCCCTCTGCACTGTCCCATCAAACACTCCCAGGGCAGGTACAGGGGGTTAGATACAGAGTAAAGCTCCCTCTACACTGTCCCATCAAACACTCCCAGGGCAGGTACAGCACGGGGTGAGATACAGAGTAAAGCTCCCTCTACACTGTCCCATCAAACACGCCCAGGGCAGGTACAGGGGGTTAGATACAGAGTAAATCTCCCTCTACACTGTCCCATCAAACACTCCCAGGGCAGGTACAGGGTGTTAGATACAGAGTAAAGCTCCCTCTACACTGTCCCATCAAACACTCCCAGGGCAGGTAGCGAAGCTGATAAAAAAGCTCCATCCACATCAGAGAAACAAGACATGTGGAGCTTGATGCATTGCCTTGCACTTAATTGCTAACGACCGACAGAGACTTCGGGCAAGCGGCAGTCAGCTGATTGAACATCTGACTTGGCTCGAAATCAGCGGAGATTTCGAAAAAAAATTTTTTTTTTTTAAATCGCGGAACACTTATTGAACAGCCCCGAAAATAGCTGGCACGATCAATACGGTTTAAGCTGGGTTTCTGATATCGATGCTTACGGTAAAGGTTGGCCTGATGTAAGCAGCTATCTGTGGTCAGAGCTAGTGGAAGAAACGAGGAGGTATGTTTTTTTTCCCCGCAGAGAGCGCTGTGATGATCTGCAACGCACAGCCTGAGAGGGTGTTGGAAGCACACTGCATAGCAACTTTCAAAACACATCAATGGGACTGAACCATGCACAGCAGACACCTCAAGTCGCTGGAGAAATGCCACCAACGCTGTCTCCGCAAGATCCTGCAAATCCCCCGGGAGGACAGACGCACCAACGTTAGCGTCCTCGACCAGGCCCAACATCCCCAGCATCGAAGCACTGACCACACTCGACCAGCTCCGCTGGGCAGGGCCACATTGTCCGCATGGTTCCCCCAGACACGAGACTCCGCAAAGCAAGCGCTCTACTCGGAACTCCTTCACGGGCAAACAAGCCAAAGGTGGGCAGAGGAAACGTTACAGGGACCACCCTCAAAGCCTCCCTGATAAAGTGCAACATTCCCACCGACACCTGGGAGTCCCTGGGCCCAAAGACCAGTCCACCCTAAGTGGAGGAAGTGCATCCGGGAGGGCACTGAGCACCTCGAGTCTCGTCGCCGAGAGCGTGCAGAAACCAAGCGCAGGCAGCGGAAGGAGCGTGCGGCAAACCAGTCCCACCCTCCCCTTCCCTCAACGTCTATCTGTCCCACCTGTGACAGGGACTGTGGTTCCCGTATTGGGCTGTTCAGCCAACTAAGGACTCGTGTTTAGAGTGGAAGCAAGTCTTCCTCGATCCCGAGGGACTGCCTGTGATGATGATGATATGGGGGGAAAAGGCAGTGGGGGGGGGGGGACTAAATTGGACGGCACTTTCACAAAGCCAGCGCAGGCACGGCGAGCCCTAATTAAATCCTTCGGTGCTGCGAGATTCGAAGACACACCTGGTAATCTTGGTCGTCCACACCGAATCGTTCACGCAGGTTCCTGAATACTTGAGGGCAGTACTCCTTGAATTTGAAGTGGCTGGGCAGATTCTCTCTGCAGATGGAAATAAGACTTGCATTTATATAGCGCCTTTCACAACCACGGACGTCTGAAACCGCTTTACAGCCAATGAAATACTTTTGGAGTGTAGTCACTGTTGTAATGTGGGAAACACGGCAGGACGCTTACGCACAGCAAGCTCCCACACACATACTGATTGAGGAATAAATACTGGCCAATACTACGAGGATAACTCTTTGAAATAGTGGCCATGGGATCCTTTGCGTCCATCCGAGAGAGCAGACAGGGCCTCGGTTAAACGTCTCATCCGAAAGACAACAGCTCCGACAGTGCGGCGCTCCCTCAGTACCGCCCCTCCGACAGTGCGGCGCTCCCTCAGTACCGCCCCTCCGACACTGCAGCACTCCCTCAGTACCGCCCCTCCGACAGTGCGGCACTCCCTCAGTACCGCCCCTCCCTCAGCACAGGACTGGAATTTTGTGCTCAAGTCCCTGGAGTGGGGCTTGAATCCACAACCTTCTGACCCAGAGACGAATGTGCTGTCCACTGAGCCACAGCTGACTCTGTGGGAAAGGGATAAAGATGCACGGCCATGAGGTGTGTGCTGTCTGCCGAATCTTCCCTAATGTAACAGGCTCGAGGGGCTGAACAGCCTCCTGTCCCTAATGTAACAGGCTCGAGGAGCTGAACGGCCTCCTCCTGTCCCTAATGTAACAGGCTCGAGGGGCTGAATGGCCTCCTCCTGTTCCTAATGTAACAGACTCGAGGGGCTGAATGGCCTCCTCCTGTTCCTAATGTAACAGGCTCGAGGGGCTGAACGGCCTCCTCCTGTTCCTAATGTAACAGGCTCGAGGGGCTGAACGGCCTCCTCCTGTCCCTAATGTAACAGGCTCGATGGGCTGAACGGCCTCCTCCTGTCCCTAATGTAACAGGCTCGAGGGGCTGAATGGCCTCCTCCTGTTCCTAATGTAACAGGCTCGAGGGGCTGAACGGCCTCCTCCTGTTCCTAATGTAACAGGCTCGAGGGGCTGAACGGCCTCCTCCTGTCCCTAATGTAACAGGCTCGATGGGCTGAACGGCCTCCTCCTGTCCCTAATGTAACAGGCTCGAGGGGCTGAATGGCCTCCTCCTGTTCCTAATGTAACAGGCTCGAGGGGCTGAACGGCCTCCTCCTGTTCCTAATGTAACAGGCTCGAGGGGCTGAACGGCCTCCTCCTGTCCCTAATGTAACAGGCTCGAGGGGCTGAATGGCCTCCTCCTGTTCCTAATGTAACAGGCTCGAGGGGCTGAACGGCCTCCTCCTGTTCCTAATGTAACAGGCTCGAGGGGCTGAACGGCCTCCTCCTGTCCCTAATGTAACAGGCTCGAGGGGCTGAATGGCCTCCTCCTGTTCCTAATGTAACAGGCTCGAGGGGCTGAACGGCCTCCTCCTGTTCCTAATGTAACAGGCTCGAGGGGCTGAACGGCCTCCTCCTGTTCCTAATGTAACAGGCTCGAGGGGCTGAATGGCCTCCTCCTGTTCCTAATGTAACAGGCTCAAGGGGCTGAATGGCCTCCTCCTGTTCCTAATGTAACAGGCTCGAGGGGCTGAACGGCCTCCTCCTGTTCCTAATGTAACAGGCTCGAGGGGCTGAATGGCCTCCTCCTGTTCCTAATGTAACAGACTCGAGGGGCTGAACGGCCTCCTCCTGTTCCTAATGTAACAGGCTGGAGGGGCTGAATGGCCTCCTCCTGTCCCTAATGTAACAGGCTCGAGGGGCTGAACGGCCTCCTCCTGTTCCTAATGTAACAGACTCGAGGGGCTGAATGGCCTCCTCCTGTCCCTAATGTAACAGGCTCGAGGGGCTGAATGACCTCCTCCTGTTCCTAATGTAACAGGCTCGAGGGGCTGAACGGCCTCCTCCTGTTCCTAATGTAACAGGCTCGAGGGGCTGAATGGCCTCCTCCTGTCCCTAATGTAACAGGCTCGAGGGGCTGAATGGCCTCCTCCTGTTCCTAATGTAACAGACTCGAGGGGCTGAACGGCCTCCTCCTGTTCCTAATGTAACAGGCTGGAGGGGCTGAATGGCCTCCTCCTGTCCCTAATGTAACAGGCTCGAGGGGCTGAATGGCCTCCTCCTGTTCCTAATGTAACAGGCTCGAGGGGCTGAACGGCCTCCTCCTGTTCCTAATGTAACAGGCTCGAGGGGCTGAACGACCTCCTCCTGTTCCTAATGTAACAGGCTCGAGGGGCTGAACGGCCTCCTCCTGTTCCTAATGTAACAGGCTCAAGGGGCTGAACGGCCTCCTCCTGTTCCTAATGTAACAGGCTCGAGGGGCTGAAAGGCCTCCTCCTGTTCCTAATGTAACAGGCTCGAGGGGCTGAATGGCCTCCTCCTGTTCCTAATGTAACAGGCTCGAGGGGCTGAACGGCCTCCTCCTGTTCCTAATGTAACAGGCTCGAGGGGCTGAATGGCCTCCTCCTGTTCCTAATGTAACAGGCTCGAGGGGCTGAATGACCTCCTCCTGTTCCTAATGTAACAGGCTCGAGGGGCTGAATGGCCTCCTCCTGTTCCTAATTTAACAGGCTTGAAGGGCTGAATGGCCTCCTCCTGTTCCTAATGTATCAGCCTCGAGGGGCTGAATGGCCTCCTCCTGTTCCTAATGTAACAGGCTCGAAGGGCTGAACGGCCTCCTCCTGTTCCTAATGTAACAGCCTCGAGGGGCTGAATGGCCTCCTCCTGTTCCTAATGTAACAGGCTCGAGGGGCTGAATGGCCCCCTCCTGTTCCTAATGTAACAGCCTCGAGGGGCTGAATGGCCTCCTCCTGTTCCTAATGTAACAGGCTCGAGGGGCTGAACGGCCTCCTCCTGTTCCTAATGTAACAGGCTCGAGGGGCTGAAAGGCCTCCTCCTGTTCCTAATGTAACATGCTCGAGGGGCTGAATGGCCTCCTCCTGTTCCTAATGTAACAGGCTCGAGGGGCTGAACGGCCTCCTCCTGTTCCTAATGTAACAGGCTCGAGGGGCTGAATGGCCTCCTCCTGTTCCTAATGTAACAGGCTCGAGGGGCTGAATGACCTCCTCCTGTTCCTAATGTAACAGGCTCGAGGGGCTGAACGGCCTCCTCCTGTTCCTAATGTAACAGGCTCGAGGGGCTGAATGGCCTCCTCCTGTTCCTAATGTAACAGGCTCGAGGGGCTGAATGGCCTCCTCCTGTTCCTAATGTAACAGGCTCGAGGGGCTGAACGGCCTCCTCCTGTTCCTAATGTAACAGGCTCGAGGGGCTGAATGACCTCCTCCTGTTCCTAATGTAAGAGGCTCGAGGGGCTGAATGACCTCCTCCTGTTCCTAATGTAACAGGCTTGAAGGGCTGAATGGCCTCCTCCTGTTCCTAATGTATCAGCCTCGAGGGGCTGAATGGCCTCCTCCTGTTCCTAATGTAACAGGCTCGAAGGGCTGAACGGCCTCCTCCTGTTCCTAATGTAACAGCCTCGAGGGGCTGAATGGCCTCCTCCTGTTCCTACCAGGAGTATTGTGCACTGTTTTGGTCTTCTTACCCAAGGAAGGATATACTTGTCCTTAGAGGGAGTGCAATGAAGGTTCGCTGGACTGATTCCTGGAATGGGGGGATTGCCCTCAGAGAGATTGAGTCGACTATATTTCCTGAACTTTATTGAAACATATAATTTGTAAAAGGGCGTGACAGGGTAGATGCAGGGAGGATGTTTCCCCCCCCGGGCTGGGGAGTCTAGAACCAGGGGTCTCACAGTCTGAGGATAAGGGGTCGGCCATTTAGGACTGAGATGAGGAGGAATTTCTTCACTCAGAGGGAGGTGAATCCTTGGAATTCTCTGCCCCAGAGGGCTGTGGAGGCTCAGTCGTTGAGTACATTCAGGACTGAGATCGATAGATTTTTGGATTTTAAAGGAATCGAGGGATATGGGGATCGGGCGGGAAAGTGGAGTTGAGGTCGAAGATCAGCCGTGATCGTATTAATTGGCGGAGCAGGCTCGAGGGGCCGAATGGCCGACTCCTGCTCAGAGGAACAGAAGAGCTCCTTGCCACAGACTGGCCTGTAAATCCCTGCCAATTTACTCACTTGTTGAAGAGGTGGTTGTTAACCTTGATCTTGCTGTTGGCTTTGAAGTCATCTGGCAGGAGCATCACAGGCACTGGGACATGGTTGAGCTCATTAATCTGTCAGAGAGAACAAGCAAGCACTTAGTGCATCGCTTCCAAATAACACGAACTCAGGATGTCCCAAAGCACCGTACAGCTGCTTCAGTACTTTTTGGAGTGTAGTCGCTGTTGTAATGTGGGAAACGCCAGTTTCCGCACAGCAAGCTCCCACACACAGCAATGTGATAATGACCCAGATCATCTGTTTTAGTGATGTTGGTCGAGGGATAAATATTGGCCCCAGGACACCGGGGAGAACTCCCCCTGCTCTTCTTCGGCATAGTACCGTGGGATCTTTTACATCCACCCGAGAGGGCAGACGGGGCCTCGGTTTAACGTCTCATCTGAAAGACGGCCCCTCCGACAGTGCGGCGCTCCCTCAGTACTGCCCCTCCGACAGTGCGGCGCTCCCTCAGTACTGCCCCTCCGACAGTGCGGCGCTCCCTCAGTACTGCCCTCCGACAGTGCGGCGCTCCCTCAGTACTGCCCCTCCGACAGTGCGGCGCTCCCTCAGTACTGCCCCTCCGACAGTTCGGTGCTCCCTCAGTACTGCCCCTCCGACAGTGCGGCACTCCCTCAGTACTGCCCCTCCGACAGTGCGGCGCTCCCTCAGTACTGCCTCTCCGACAGTGCGACGCTCCCTCAGTACTGCCCCTCCGACAGTGCCGCGTTCCCTCAGTAAGGCACTCCCTCAGTACCGCCCCTCCGACAGTGCGACGCACCCTCAGTACTGCCCCTCCGACAGTGCGGCGCTCCCTCAGTACTGCCCCTCCGACAGTGCCGAGTTCCCTCAGTAAGGCACTCCCTCAGTACTGCCCCTCCGACAGTGCGGCGCTCCCTCAGTACCGCCCCTCCGACAGTGCCGAGTTCCCTCAGTACTGCCCCTCCGACAGTGCGGCGCTCCCTCAGTACTGCCCCTCCGACAGTGCGGGGCTCCCTCAGTATCGCCCCTCCGACAGTGCGGCGCTCCCTCAGCACCGCCCCTCCGACAGTGCGGCACTATTTCGAAGAAGAGCAGGGGAGTTAACCTCTGCGTCCTGGCCAATATATATCCCTCAATCTTCAATCAACATCACAAAAAAAACAGATGATCTGGGTCAGTATCACATTGCTGTGTGTGGGAGCTTGCTGTGCGCAAATGGGCTGCTGCGTTTCTGACATTACAACAGTGACTACATTCTAAAAAAAAGTACTTCGTTGGCTGCAAAGTGTTTTGAGACATACGGTGGTCGTGAAAGGCGCAATATAAATCCAAGTCTCTCTTTCCCTCACTTCTCCACAACTCTTCCCCACTCTCTCTCTCTCTCTAACTGGCCCCGCACATTCTGCCTCTGTCCTCCAACCCTGCTAACCCCGCTATACTCTCTCTGGCTCCACTCCGCTCCCCATCTGTCCCCACTCAAAGAATGCCTCCTCTCACACCAATCCCCTCGTCCTCGTTCCCCCCGCCTCAATCTCACCCCCCCTCGACACCCAGTTCTTCACACTCTCCCCTTCCTCGCACCCACTCCCTCCCTCCCTTGTCCCATCTCCTCCTTTTCGACTGTGCACTTGCTCATTCACCCTCTCCACGTCCTGTCCTGCATTACGCTCCTGTGTCCTCCCGTGTCCCCTCCCCCAGTATCTGACCACCCAACCCGTGGCCCCCTCCCCATGCCCCCAGCTCCACCTAAGCGAGTGGTTGAATCGTGGCTCCCCCCCCCCCATCCTGTGTACCCTCTCACCGAGGGGGTTGAGCTCCCGTGTCTCTCCCCTCAGTATCTAACCCCCATCGCCCCACTGGTGCCCCTTCATTGAGAGGTTTACCCCCACATGCTCCCTGACCTGTGATGCCCCCTCCCCCAGTATCGGACCACCCCCTCATGTGACCTCTGTACCCTCCCCTCCCCCCCCACACCCTGTATACCCTCCTATACCCCCCCTGTACCCTGTATACCCTCCTATACCCCCAAAGTACCCTCTATACCCCCCCAGTACCCTCTATACCCTCCTACAACCCCCAGTACCCTCTATACCCTCCTATACCCCCCCAGTACCCTCTATACCCCCCCAGTACCCTGTATACCCTCCTATACCCCCCCAATACCCTCTATACCCTCCTATACCCACCAGTACCCTCTATACCCTCCTATACCCACCAGTACCCTCTATACCCTCCTATATCCACCAGTACCCTCTCTACCCTCCTATACCCACCAGTACCCTGTATACCCTCCTACACCCCCCCAGTACCCTCTCTACCCTCCTATACCCCCAAAGTACCCTCTATACCCCCCCAGTACCCTCTATACCCTCCTACAATCCCCAGTACCCTCTATACCCTCCTATACCCACCAGTACCCTCTATACCCTCCTATACCCACCAGTACCCTCTCTACCCTCCTATACCCCCCAGTACCCTGTATACCCTCCTACACCCCCCAGTACCCTCTCTACCCTCCTACACCCCCCAGTACCCTCTATACCCCCCAGTACCCTCTATACTCTCCTACACCCCCCCAGTACCCTCCTATACCCCCCAGTACCCTCTATACCCTCCTACACCCCCCCAGTACCCTCCTATACCCCCCAGTACCTTCCTATACCCCCCAGTACCCTCCTATACCCCCCAGTACCCTCTATACCCTGCTATACCCTCCTATACCCCCCAGTACCCTCTATACCGTCCTATATCCCCCTGTACCCTCTATACCCCCCAGTACCCTCTATACCCTCCTATACCCCCCAGTATCCTCTATACCCTCCTATACCCCCCAGTACCCTCTATACCCGCCTATACCCCCCAGTACCCTCTATACCCTCCTATACCCCCCAGTACCCTCTATACCCTCCTATACCCCCCCCCCAGTACCCTGTATACCCTCCTATACCCCCCCAGTACCCTCTATACCCTCCTACACCCCCCAGTACCCTCGATACCCCCCAGTATCCTCTCTACCCTCCTATACACCCCAGTACCCTGTATACCCTCCTACACCCCCCCAGTACCCTCTATACCCCCCAGTACCCTCTATACCCTCCAGTACCCCCCAATACCCTCTATACCCCCCAATACCCTCTATACCCCCCAATACCCTCTATACCCCCCAATACCCTCCTATACCACCCTCTATACCCTCCTATACCCCCAGTACCCTCCTACAACACCCTCTATACCCTCCTATACCCCCCAGTACCCTCTATACCCTCCTATACCACCCTATACCCCCAGTACCCTCCTATACCACCCTCTATACCCTCCTATACCACCCTCTATACACTCCTATACCACCCTCTATACCCTCCTATACCACCCTCTATACCCTCCTATACCCCCGAGTACCCTCTATACCCTCCTATACCACCCTCTATACCCTCCTATACTCCCAGTACCCTCCTATACCCCTATACCACCCTCTATACCCTCCTATACCACCCTCTATACCCTCCTATACCCCCAGTACCCTCCTATACCCCCATACCACCCTCTATACCCTCCTATACCCCCAGTACCCTCCTATACCCCCATACCACCCTCTATACCCTCCTATACCCCCAGTACCCTCCTATACCCCCATACCACCCTCTATACCCTCCTATACCCCCATACCACCCTCTATACCCTCCTATACCCCCAGTACCCTCCTATACCCCCATACCACCCTCTATACCCTCCTATACCCCCAGTACCCTCCTATACCCCATACCACCCTTTATACCCTCCTATACCCCCCAGTACCCTCCTATACCCCCATACCACCCTCTATACCCTCCAAAACGCCCAGTACCCTCCTATACCCCCATACCACCCTCTATACCCTCCTATACCCCCATACCACCCTCTATACCCTCCTATACCCCCCAGTACCCTCCTATACCCCCATACCACCCTCTATACCCTCCTATACCACCCTCTATACCCCCCAGTACCCTCCTATACCCCCATACCACCCCCAGTACCCTCCTATACCACCCTCTATACCCCCAGTACCCTCCTATACCACCCTCTATACCCCCAGTACCCTCCTATACCACCCTCTATACCCCCAGTACCCTCCTATACCACCCTCTATACCCCCAGTACCCTCCTATACCACCCTCTATACCCTCCTATACCCCCAGTACCCTCCTATACCACCCTCTATACCCCCAGTACCCTCCTATACCACCCTCTATACCCTCCTATACCCCCAGTACCCTCCTATACCACCCTCTATACCCCCAGTACCCTCCTATACCACCCTCTATACCCTCCTATACCACCCTCTATACCCTCCTATACCCCCATACCACCCTCTATACCCTCCTATACCACCCTCTATACCCTCCTATACCCTCCTATACCCCCAGTACCCTCCTATACCACCCTCTATACCCCCAGTACCCTCCTATACCACCCTCTATACCCCCAGTACCCTCCTATACCCCCAGTACCCTCCTATACCACCTCTATACCCTCCTATACCACCCTCTATACCCTCCTATACCCCTATACCACCCTCTATACCCTCCTATACCCCCAGTACCCTCCTATACCACCCTCTATACCCCCAGTACCCTCCTATACCACCCTCTATACCCCCAGTACCCTCCTATACCCCCAGTACCCTCCTATACCACCCTCTATACCCTCCTATACCACCCTCTATACCCTCCTATACCCCCAGTACCCTCCATACCCCCCAGCCCCTCACCGAGTGGTTGACGCCCCACATGAAGACGCTGAAGAGCGGGCGGCCGGCGCGGAACACCGACACTTTCTGCGACACAAAATGCTTCTTCTTGCTCTTGGTCTTGGAGGCCGAGGCCGAGGCGGTGACGGTGGCGGTGACCGGGGCCGAGCCGGAGATCCCTGTCCCTGACCCTGACCCTGTCCCGGGGCTGAGCGGGAGGCCCAGGCCGAGGCCGGAGCCGGAGCCGGAGCCGGAGCCGGGGATGGGGATGGGGATGGGGATGGGGATGGGGCCTGTGGCCGGAGACGGGGCCGAGCCGCCGGACGCCATGAGCCGAGTGTGAGGGAGGAGAGGCCCAGGGCCCGGGCCGTCCGTCTACCGCCGCCTCCGCCTCACCTGGAGCCCGGCAGGTAAGGCCCGTCACGTGGGCAACGCCTCAGGGCCCGGGCCCCGCCCCCGTCTCCAGGGGGACAGGCCCCGCCCCTCTCCTGTCTCCAGGGGGACAGGCCCCGCCCCTCTCCTGTCTCCAGGGGGACAGGCCCCGCCCCTCTCCTGTCTCCAGGGGACAGGCCCCGCCCCTCTCCTGTCTCCAGGGGACAGGCCCCGCCCCCTCTCCTGTCTCCTGTCTCCAGGGGGACAGGCCCCGCCCCCTCTCCTCTCTCCAGGGGGACAGGCCCCGCCCCCTCTCCTCTCTCCAGGGGGACAGGCCCCGCCCCCTCTCCTGTCTCCTCTCTCCAGGGGGACAGGCCCCGCCCCTCTCCTGTCTCCAGGGGGACAGGCCCCGCCCCTCTCCTCTCTCCAGGGGGACAGGCCCCGCCCCCTCTCCTCTCTCCTCTCTCCAGGGGGACAGGCCCCGCCCCTCTCCTGTCTCCAGGGGGGACAGGCCCCGCCCCCTCTCCTCTCTCCAGGGGGACAGGCCCCGCCCCCTCTCCTCTCTCCTCTCTCCAGGGGGACAGGCCCCGCCCCTCTCCTGTCTCCAGGGGGGACAGGCCCCGCCCCCTCTCCTCTCTCCAGGGGGGACAGGCCCCGCCCCCTCTCCTCTCTCCTCTCTCCAGGGGGACAGGCCCCGCCCCCTCTCCTCTCTCCTCTCTCCAGGGGGACAGGCCCCGCCCCCTCTCCTGTCTCCAGGGGGACAGGCCCCGCCCCCTCTCCTCTCTCCTCTCTCCAGGGGGACAGGCCCCGCCCCCTCTCCTCTCTCCTGTCTCCAGGGGGACAGGCCCCGCCCCCTCTCCTCTCTCCTCTCTCCAGGGGGACAGGCCCCGCCCCCTCTCCTGTCTCCAGGGGGACAGGCCCCGCCCCCTCTCCTCTCTCCTCTCTCCAGGGGGACAGGCCCCGCCCCCTCTCCTGTCTCCAGGGGGACAGGCCCCGCCCCCTCTCCTCTCTCCTCTCTCCAGGGGGACAGGCCCCGCCCCCTCTCCTGTCTCCAGGGGGACAGGCCCCGCCCCCTCTCCTCTCTCCTCTCTCCAGGGGGACAGGCCCCGCCCCCTCTCCTCTCTCCTCTCTCCAGGGGGGCAGGCCCCGCCCCCTCTCCTCTCTCCTCTCTCCAGGGGGACAGGCCCCGCCCCCTCTCCTGTCTCCAGGGGGGACAGGCCCCGCCCCCTCTCCTCTCTCCAGGGGGACAGGCCCCGCCCCCTCTCCTCTCTCCTCTCTCCAGGGGGACAGGCCCCGCCCCCTCTCCTCTCTCCTCTCTCCAGGGGGACAGGCCCCGCCCCCTCTCCTCTCTCCTCTCTCCAGGGGGGACAGGCCCCGCCCCCTCTCCTCTCTCCTCTCTCCAGGGGGACAGGCCCCGCCCCCTCTCCTCTCTCCTCTCTCCAGGGGGACAGGCCCCGCCCCCTCTCCTGTCTCCAGGGGGACAGGCCCCGCCCCCTCTCCTCTCTCCTCTCTCCAGGGGGACAGGCCCCGCCCCCTCTCCTCTCTCCTCTCTCCAGGGGGACAGGCCCCGCCCCCTCTCCTCTCTCCTCTCTCCAGGGGGACAGGCCCCGCCCCCTCTCCTCTCTCCTCTCTCCAGGGGGACAGGCCCCGCCCCCTCTCCTCTCTCCAGGGGGACAGGCCCCGCCCCCTCTCCTCTCTCCAGGGGGACAGGCCCCGCCCCCTCTCCTCTCTCCTCTCTCCAGGGGGACAGGCCCCGCCCCCTCTCCTCTCTCCTCTCTCCAGGGGGACAGGCCCCGCCCCCTCTCCTCTCTCCTCTCTCCAGGAGGGGCAGGCCCCGCCCCCTCTCCTCTCTCCAGGGGGGACAGGCCCCGCCCCCTCTCCTCTCTCCTCTCTCCAGGGGGACAGGCCCCGCCCCCTCTCCTCTCTCCTCTCTCCAGGGGGACAGGCCCCGCCCCCTCTCCTCTCTCCTCTCTCCAGGAGGGGCAGGCCCCGCCCCCTCTCCTCTCTCCAGGGGGGACAGGCCCCGCCCCCTCTCCTCTCTCCTCTCTCCAGGGGGGCAGGCCCCGCCCCTCTCCTCTCTCCAGGGGGGCAGGCCCCGCCCCCTCTCCTCTCTCCAGGGGGACAGGCCCCGCCCCTCTCCTGTCTCCAGGGGGACAGGCCCCGCCCCCTCTCCTCTCTCCAGGGGGACAGGCCCCGCCCCCTCTCCTCTCTCCTCTCTCCAGGGGGACAGGCCCCGCCCCCTCCTGCCTACAGGGTGACAGGCCCCGTCCCTCTCCTGTCTCCAGGGTAACGGGCCAGGTAAGCCTCACCTGTTCATTGCCCCAATGGCCGACATCTTCTTCTCCATTAAATTACCGTTCACCAAAGGGGCAGGTTACCCCAAACCCCCCCCCCCCCGCCCTGCCCAACCCCCACACCACCGTGACCCCCCAAGCGGTGACCCCAAGCGGTGACCCCAAGAGCGGTGACCCTAAGCGGTGACCCCAAGAGCGATGACCCCAAGCGGTGACCCCAAGAGCGGTGACCCCAAGCGGTGACCCCCAAGCGGTGACCCCCCAAGCGGTGACCCCAAGCGGTGACCCCCCAAGCGGTGACCCCAAGAGCGGTGACCCCAAGCGGTGACCCCAAGCGGTGACCCCCAAGCGGTGACCCCCCCAAGCGGTGACCCCCCAAGCGGTGACCCCAAGCGGTGACCCCCCAAGCGGTGACCCCAAGAGCGGTGACCCCAAGCGGTGACCCCAAGAGCGGTGACCCCAAGCGGTGACCCCAAGCGGTGACCCCCAAGCGGTGACCCCAAGCGGTGACCCCAAGAGCGGTGACCCCAAGCGGTGACCCCAAGCGGTGACCCCCCAGCGGTGACCCCAAGCGGTGACCCCCCCAGCGGTGACCCCAAGCGGTGACCCCCAAGCGGTGACCCTAGTTGTATTGAGTTCGGTTTAAATCCTGTCACCCCCGACCCCCGACCCCCGGGCGCACTCCCTCTCCCAGGGACATTGGGGACTGGCCCCCGCCCCGTGGTCCCCCCAGTGGTTCTAGTCTCCCCCCATCAGTGGGAACATCCTCTCTGCATCCACCTTGTCGAGCCCCCCTCATAATCTTATACGTTTCGATAAGATCACCTCTCATTCTTCTGAACTCCAATGAGTAGAGGCCCAACCTCCTCAACCTTTCCTCATAAGTCAACCCCCTCATCTCCGGAATCAACCGAGTGAACCTTCTCTGAACTGCCTCCAAAGCAAGTATATCCTTTCGTAAATACGGAGACCAAAACTGCACGCAGTACTCCAGGTGTGGCCTCACCAATACCCTGTATAACTGTAGCAAGACCTCCCTGCTTTTATACTCCATGGCACTGGTCCTGTAGTTTTGTTCCACTCCAGCCCAGGAGCTTGTTGAGTGTCAGGTGGAGCAGGGCAGCGAGGAAGATCGAGAGGGTTGCGGGGGGGCAATGACGCAGCCCTGCTCGGCCCCGGTCCGGACGCGGATTGGCTCTGTGGTGGATCCCTTGGTCAGGATCACGGCCTTGCATGTCCCTGATAAAGTGCAACAAACCCCACCGACACCTGGGAGTCCCTGGGCCCAAAGACCAGTCCGCCCAAAGTGGAGGGAGTGCATCCGGGAGGGCGCTGAGCACCTCGAGTCTCGTCGCCGAGAGCGTGCAGAAACCAAGCGCAGGCAGCGGAAGGAGCGTGCGGCAAACCAGTCCCACCCTCCCCTTCCCTCAACGTCTATCTGTCCCACCTGTGACAGGGACTGTGGCTTCCCATATTGGACTGTTCAGCCACCTAAGGACTCGTGTTTAGAGTGGAAGCAAGTCTTCCTCGATCCCGAGGGACTGCCGATGATGATGATGGTGGCCAAAGATCAAGAGATCACGTGTATTGATATAGCGCCTTTAACATCGTGAAATGTCCCAAGGTGCTTCACAGGAACATTATGCAATTAAAAATTTGACACTGAGCCGCATAAGTAGAAATTAGGGACAGGTGACCAAAAGCTGGGTCAAAGAGGGAGGTTTTAAGGAGCGTCTTGAAAGAGGAGAGAGAGAGACAGAGAGGTTTAGGGAGGGAGTTCCAGAGCTTGGGGCCCAGACAACAGAAGGCACGGCCACCGCTGGTGGAGCGATTATAATCAGGGATGTTCAGGAGGGCAGAATTCGAGGAGTGCAGAGATCTCGGGGGGTTGTGGGGCTGGAGGGGGTTACAGAGATAGGGAGGGGTGTAGGGGCTGGAGGTTACAGAGATAGGGAGGGGTGTAAGAGCTGGAGGGGGTTACAGAGATAGGGAGGGGTGTAGGGGGCTGGAGGAGGTTACAGAGATAGGGAGGGGTGTAGGGGCTGGAGGAAGTTACAGAGATAAGGAGGGGTGTAGGGGTTGGAGGAAGTTACAGAGATAGGGAGGGGTGTAGGGGCTGGAGATTACAGAGATAGGGAGGGGTGTAGGGGGCTGGAGGGGGTTACAGAGATAGGGAGGGGTATAGGGGCTGGAGGAGATTACAGAGATAGGGAGGGGTGTAGGGGCTGGAGGAAGTTATAGAGATAGGGAGTGGTGTAGGGGCTGGAGGAGGTTACAGAGATAGGGAGGGGTGTAGGGGCTGGAGGAGCTTACAGAGATAGGGAGGGGTGTAGTGGCTGGAGGAGGTTACAGAGATAGGGAGGGGTGTAGGGGCTGGAGGAGGTTACGGAGATAGGCATTGGTGTAGGGGCTGGAGGAGGTTACAGAGATAGGGAGGGGTGTAGGGACTGGAGGAGGTTACAGAGATAGGGAGGGGTGTAGGGGCTGGAGGAGGTTACAGAGATAGGGAGGGGTGTAGGGGCTGGAGGAGGTTACAGAGATAGGGAGGGGTGTAGGGGCTGGAGGAGGTTACAGAGATAGGGAGGGGTGTAGGGGCTGGAGGAAGTTATAGAGATAGGGAGGGGTGTAGGGGCTGGAGGAGGTTACAGAGATAGGGAGGGGTGTAGGGGCTGGAGGAAGTTATAGAGATAGGGAGGGGTGTAGGGGCTGGAGGAGGTTACAGAGATAGGGAGGGGTGTAGGGGCTGGAGGAGGTTACAGAGATAGGGAGGGATGTAGGGGTTGGAGGAAGTTACAGAGATAGGGAGGGGTGTAGGGGCTGGAGGAGGTTACAGAGATAGGGAGGGGTGTAGGGGGCTGGAGGAGGTTACAGAGATAGGGAGGGGTGTAGGGGCTGGAGGAAGTTATAGAGATAGGGAGGGGTGTAGGGGCTGGAGGAGGTTACAGAGAGGGAGGGGTGTAGGGGCTGGAGGAGGTTACAGAGATAGGGAGGGGTGTAGGGGCTGGAGGAAGTTATAGAGATAGGGAGGGGTGTAGGGGCTGGAGGAGGTTACAGAGATAGGGAGGGGTGTAGGGGCTGGAGGAAGTTATAGAGATAGGGAGGGGTGTAGGGGCTGGAGGAGGTTACAGAGATAGGGAGGGGTGTAGGGGGCTGGAGGAGGTTAGAGAGATAGGGAGGGGTGTAGGGGCTGGAGGAGGTTACAGAGATAGGGAGGGGTGTAGGGGTTGGAGGAAGTTACAGAGATAGGGAGGGGTGTAGGGGGCTGGAGGAGGTTAGAGAGATAGGGAGGGGTGTAGGGGCTGGAGGAGGTTACAGAGATAGGGAGGGGTGTAGGGGTTGGAGGAAGTTACAGAGATAGGGAGGGGTGTAGGGGCTGGAGGAGGTTACAGAGATAGGGAGGGGTGTAGGGGCTGGAGGTTACAGAGATAGGGAGGGGTGTAGGGGGCTGGAGGGGGTTACAGAGATAGGGAGGGGTGTAGGGGCTGGAGGGGGTTACAGAGATAGGGAGGGGTGTAGGGGCTGGAGGGGGTTACAGAGATAGGGAGGGGTGTAGGGGCTGGAGGAGGTTACAGAGATAGGGAGGGATGTAGGGGCTGGAGGAGGTTACAGAGATAGGGAGGGGTGTAGGGGCTGGAGGGGGGTTACAGAGATAGGGAGGGGTGTAGGGGCTGGAGGAGGTTACAGAGATAGGGAGGGGTGTAGGGGCTGGAGGAGGTTACAGAGATAGGGAGGGGTGTAGGGGCTGGAGGAGGTTACAGAGATAGGGAGGGATGTAGGGGCTGGAGGAGGTTACAGAGATAGGGAGGGGTGTAGGGGCTGGAGGAGGTTACAGAGATAGGGAGGGGCTGGAGGGGGTTACAGAGATAGGGAGGGGTGTAGGGGCTGGAGGAGGTTACAGAGATAGGGAGGTGTGTAGGGGGCTGGAGGAGGTTACAGAGATAGGGAGGGGTGTAGGGGCTGGAGGGGGTTACAGAGATAGGGAGGGGTGTAGGGGCTGGAGGGGGGTTACAGAGATAGGGAGGGGTGTAGGGGCTGGAGGAGGTTACAGAGATAGGGAGGGATGTAGGGGCTGGAGGAGGTTACAGAGATAGGGAGGGGTGTAGGGGCTGGAGGAGGTTACAGAGATAGGGAGGGGCTGGAGGGGGTTACAGAGATAGGGAGGGGTGTAGGGGCTGGAGGAGGTTACAGAGATAGGGAGGTGTGTAGGGGGCTGGAGGAGGTTACAGAGATAGGGAGGGGTGTAGGGGCTGGAGGGGGTTACAGAGATAGGGAGGGGTGTAGGGGCTGGAGGAGGTTACAGAGATAGGGAGGGATGTAGGGGCTGGAGGAGGTTACAGAGATAGGGAGGGGTGTAGGGGCTGGAGGAGGTTACAGAGATAGGGAGGGGCTGGAGGGGGTTACAGAGATAGGGAGGGGTGTAGGGGCTGGAGGAGGTTACAGAGATAGGGAGGTGTGTAGGGGGCTGGAGGAGGTTACAGAGATAGGGAGGGGTGTAGGGGCTGGAGGGGGTTACAGAGATAGGGAGGGGTGTAGGGGCTGGAGGGGGGTTACAGAGATAGGGAGGGGTGTAGGGGCTGGAGGAGGTTACAGAGATAGGGAGGGGTGTAGGGGCTGGAGGAGGTTACAGAGATAGGGAGGGGTGTAGGGGCTGGAGGAGGTTACAGAGATAGGGAGGGATGTAGGGGCTGGAGGAGGTTACAGAGATAGGGAGGGGTGTAGGGGCTGGAGGAGGTTACAGAGATAGGGAGGGGTGTAGGGGCTGGAGGAGGTTACAGAGATAGGGAGGGGTGTAGGGGCTGGAGGGGGTTACAGAGATAGGGAGGGGTGTAGGGGCTGGAGGAGGTTACAGAGATAGGGAGGGGTGTAGGGGCTGGAGGAGGTTACAGAGATAGGGAGGGGTGTAGGGGCTGGAGGAGGTTACAGAGATAGGGAGGGGTGTAGGGGCTGGAGGAGGTTACAGAGATAGGGAGGGGTGTAGGGGCTGGAGGAGGTTACAGAGATAGGGAGGGGTGTAGGGTCTGGAGGAGGTTACAGAGATAGGGAGGGGTGTAGGGGCTGGAGGAGGTTACAGAGATAGGGAGGGGTGTAGGGGCTGGAGGGGGTTACAGAGATAGGGAGGGGTGTAGGGGCTGGAGGAGGTTACAGAGATAGGGAGGGGTGTGGGGGCTGGAGGAGGTTACAGAGATAGGGAGGGGTGTAGGGGCTGGAGGAGGTTACAGAGATAGGGAGGGGTGTGGGGGCTGGAGGAGGTTACAGAGATAGGGAGGGGTGTAGGAGCTGGAGGAGGTTACAGAGATAGGGAGGGGTGTAGGGGTTGGAGGAAGTTACAGAGATAGGGAGGGGTGTAGGGGGCTGGAGGAGGTTAGAGAGATAGGGAGGGGTGTAGGGGCTGGAGGAGGTTACAGAGATAGGGAGGGGTGTAGGGGTTGGAGGAAGTTACAGAGATAGGGAGGGGTGTAGGGGCTGGAGGAGGTTACAGAGATAGGGAGGGGTGTAGGGGCTGGAGGTTACAGAGATAGGGAGGGGTGTAGGGGGCTGGAGGGGGTTACAGAGATAGGGAGGGGTGTAGGGGCTGGAGGGGGTTACAGAGATAGGGAGGGGTGTAGGGGCTGGAGGGGGTTACAGAGATAGGGAGGGGTGTAGGGGCTGGAGGAGGTTACAGAGATAGGGAGGGATGTAGGGGCTGGAGGAGGTTACAGAGATAGGGAGGGGTGTAGGGGCTGGAGGGGGGTTACAGAGATAGGGAGGGGTGTAGGGGCTGGAGGAGGTTACAGAGATAGGGAGGGGTGTAGGGGCTGGAGGGGGGTTACAGAGATAGGGAGGGGTGTAGGGGCTGGAGGAGGTTACAGAGATAGGGAGGGGTGTAGGGGCTGGAGGAGGTTACAGAGATAGGGAGGGGTGTAGGGGCTGGAGGAGGTTACAGAGATAGGGAGGGATGTAGGGGCTGGAGGAGGTTACAGAGATAGGGAGGGGTGTAGGGGCTGGAGGAGGTTACAGAGATAGGGAGGGGCTGGAGGGGGTTACAGAGATAGGGAGGGGTGTAGGGGCTGGAGGAGGTTACAGAGATAGGGAGGTGTGTAGGGGGCTGGAGGAGGTTACAGAGATAGGGAGGGGTGTAGGGGCTGGAGGGGGTTACAGAGATAGGGAGGGGTGTAGGGGCTGGAGGGGGGTTACAGAGATAGGGAGGGGTGTAGGGGCTGGAGGAGGTTACAGAGATAGGGAGGGATGTAGGGGCTGGAGGAGGTTACAGAGATAGGGAGGGGTGTAGGGGCTGGAGGAGGTTACAGAGATAGGGAGGGGCTGGAGGGGGTTACAGAGATAGAGAGGGGTGTAGGGGCTGGAGGAGGTTACAGAGATAGGGAGGTGTGTAGGGGGCTGGAGGAGGTTACAGAGATAGGGAGGGGTGTAGGGGCTGGAGGGGGTTACAGAGATAGGGAGGGGTGTAGGGGCTGGAGGAGGTTACAGAGATAGGGAGGGATGTAGGGGCTGGAGGAGGTTACAGAGATAGGGAGGGGTGTAGGGGCTGGAGGAGGTTACAGAGATAGGGAGGGGCTGGAGGGGGTTACAGAGATAGGGAGGGGTGTAGGGGCTGGAGGAGGTTACAGAGATAGGGAGGTGTGTAGGGGGCTGGAGGAGGTTACAGAGATAGGGAGGGGTGTAGGGGCTGGAGGGGGTTACAGAGATAGGGAGGGGTGTAGGGGCTGGAGGGGGGTTACAGAGATAGGGAGGGGTGTAGGGGCTGGAGGAGGTTACAGAGATAGGGAGGGGTGTAGGGGCTGGAGGAGGTTACAGAGATAGGGAGGGGTGTAGGGGCTGGAGGAGGTTACAGAGATAGGGAGGGATGTAGGGGCTGGAGGAGGTTACAGAGATAGGGAGGGGTGTAGGGGCTGGAGGAGGTTACAGAGATAGGGAGGGGTGTAGGGGCTGGAGGAGGTTACAGAGATAGGGAGGGGTGTAGGGGCTGGAGGGGGTTACAGAGATAGGGAGGGGTGTAGGGGCTGGAGGAGGTTACAGAGATAGGGAGGGGTGTAGGGGCTGGAGGAGGTTACAGAGATAGGGAGGGGTGTAGGGGCTGGAGGGGGTTACAGAGATAGGGAGGGGTGTAGGGGCTGGAGGAGGTTACAGAGATAGGGAGGGGTGTAGGGGCTGGAGGAGGTTACAGAGATAGGGAGGGGTGTAGGGTCTGGAGGAGGTTACAGAGATAGGGAGGGGTGTAGGGGCTGGAGGAGGTTACAGAGATAGGGAGGGGTGTAGGGGCTGGAGGGGGTTACAGAAATAGGGAGGGGTGTAGGGGCTGGAGGAGGTTACAGAGATAGGGAGGGGTGTGGGGGCTGGAGGAGGTTACAGAGATAGGGAGGGGTGTAGGGGCTGGAGGAGGTTACAGAGATAGGGAGGGGTGTGGGGGCTGGAGGAGGTTACAGAGATAGGGAGGGGTGTAGGAGCTGGAGGAGGTTACAGAGATAGGGAGGGGTGTAGGGGCTGGAGGAGGTTACAGAGATAGGGAGGGGTGTGGGGGCTGGAGGAGGTTACAGAGATAGGGAGGGGTGTAGGGACTGGAGGAGGTTACAGAGATAGGGAGGGGTGTAGGGGCTGGAGGAGGTTACAGAGATAGGGAGGGGCTGGAGGGGGTTACAGAGATAGGGAGGGGTGTAGGGGCTGGAGGAGGTTACAGAGATAGGGAGGTGTGTAGGGGGCTGGAGGAGGTTACAGAGATAGGGAGGGGTGTAGGGGCTGGAGGGGGTTACAGAGATAGGGAGGGGTGTAGGGGCTGGAGGGGGGTTACAGAGATAGGGAGGGGTGTAGGGGCTGGAGGAGGTTACAGAGATAGGGAGGGATGTAGGGGCTGGAGGAGGTTACAGAGATAGGGAGGGGTGTAGGGGCTGGAGGAGGTTACAGAGATAGGGAGGGGCTGGAGGGGGTTACAGAGATAGGGAGGGGTGTAGGGGCTGGAGGAGGTTACAGAGATAGGGAGGTGTGTAGGGGGCTGGAGGAGGTTACAGAGATAGGGAGGGGTGTAGGGGCTGGAGGGGGTTACAGAGATAGGGAGGGGTGTAGGGGCTGGAGGAGGTTACAGAGATAGGGAGGGATGTAGGGGCTGGAGGAGGTTACAGAGATAGGGAGGGGTGTAGGGGCTGGAGGAGGTTACAGAGATAGGGAGGGGCTGGAGGGGGTTACAGAGATAGGGAGGGGTGTAGGGGCTGGAGGAGGTTACAGAGATAGGGAGGTGTGTAGGGGGCTGGAGGAGGTTACAGAGATAGGGAGGGGTGTAGGGGCTGGAGGGGGTTACAGAGATAGGGAGGGGTGTAGGGGCTGGAGGGGGTTACAGAGATAGGGAGGGGTGTAGGGGCTGGAGGGGGTTACAGAGATAGGGAGGGGTGTAGGGGCTGGAGGAGGTTACAGAGATAGGGAGGGGTGTAGGGGCTGGAGGAGGTTACAGAGATAGGGAGGGGTGTAGGGGCTGGAGGAGGTTACAGAGATAGGGAGGGGTGTAGGGGCTGGAGGAGGTTACAGAGATAGGGAGGGATGTAGGGGCTGGAGGGGGTTACAGAGATAGGGAGGGGTGTAGGGCCTGGAGGAGGTTACAGAGATAGGGAGGGGTGTAGGGGCTGGAGGAGGTTACAGAGATAGGGAGGGGTGTAGGGGCTGGAGGAGGTTACAGAGATAGGGAGGGGTGTAGGGGCTGGAGGGGGTTACAGAGATAGGGAGGGGTGAGTCCATGGGGTGGGGGGGGGGGTGCGGCGCTCCCTCAGTACAGCCCCTCCGACAGTGCGGTGCTCCCTCAGTACTGCCCCTCCGACAGTGCGGCGCTCCCTCAGTACTGCCCCTCCGACAGTGCGGCACTCCCTCAGTACTGCCCCTCCGACAGTGCGGAGCTCCCTCAGTACCGCCCCTCCGACAGTGCGGCGCTCCCTCAGCACTGCCCCTCCGACAGTGCGGCACTCCCTCAGTACCGCCCCTCCGACAGTGCGGAGCTCCCTCAGCACTGCCCCTCCGACAGTGCGGTGCTCCCTCAGTACTGCCCCTCCGACAGTGCGGCGCTCCCTCAGCACTGCCCCTCCGACAGTGCGGCGCTCCCTCAGCACTGCCCCTCCGACAGTGCGGAGCTCCCTCAGCACTGCCCCTCCGACAGTGCGGCGCTCCCTCAGTACTGTCCCTCCGACAGTGCGGCGCTCCCTCAGTACTGCCCCTCCGACAGTGCGGCACTCCTTCAGCACCGCCCCTCCGACAGTGCGGCACTCCCTCAGCACTGCCCCTCCGACAGTGCGGCGCTCCCTCAGTACTGCCCCTCCGACAGTGCGGCACTCCCTCAGCACTGCCCCTCCGACAGTGCGGCGCTCCCTCAGTACTGCCCCTCCGACAGTGCGGGGCTCCCTCAGTACTGCCCCTCCGACAGTGCGGCGCTCCCTCAGCACTGCACTGGGAGTGTCAGCCTGGATTTTTTTGCTCAAGTCTCTGGAGTGGGACTTGAACCCACAACTTTCTGACTCAGAGAAGGAAGAGAATGCTGCCCACTGAGCCACTGCTGACACTTATTCCGAATCATTAATAACTATGATATATTCAGCAGATTAAGCCAGTGACCTTTTCCTGTGGATCTGGTATCCTTAGCAACCTCTATCTTCCTGGAATTTGACGAGATGAAATGGACATTTCAATTTTAATTAACGCAGCATTAATATACGCTGTGCAGACACAGGCTGTTCAATTTTAGCTGGATTAGTGACTATTATATTTATTATCTCTTGTCCTGGTCTAACCCACAACTGGAAACATCTTCTCTACATATACCCTATTGAAACCCGTCATAATTTTAATGACCTCACCATTCTCTTTTCGAGAGAAAATAACCCCACAGCACAGTTATATCCTCTCAGTTCTAGTACCATCCTTGTGAATCTCATTTGCACCTTTTCCAGTGACTCTATATCCTTTTTAGAATATGGAGACCAGAACTGTGCACAGTGCTCCCAGTGTGGTCTAACCCAAGGTATATGGAGACCAGAACTGTGCACAGTGCTTCAAGTGTGGTCTAACCCATGTATATGGAGACCAGAACTGTGCACAGTGCTCCCAGTGTGGTCTAACCCAGGTATATGGAGACCAGAACTGTGCACAGTGCTCCCAGTGTGGTCTAACCCAGGTATATGGAGACCAGAACTGTGCACGGTGCTCCAAGTGTGGTCTAACCCAGGTATTTGGAGACCAGAACTGTGCACGGTGCTCCAAGTGTGGTCTAACCCAGGTATTTGGAGACCAGAACTGTGCACAGTGCTCCTAGTGTGGTCTAACGCAGGTATATGGAGACCAGAACTGTGCACGGTGCACCCAGTGTGGTCTAACCCAGGTATATGGAGACCAGAACTGTGCACGGTGCTCCCAGTGTGGTCTAACCCAGGTATATGGAGACCAGAACTGTGCACAGTGCTCCCAGTGTGGTCTAACGCAGGTATATGGAGACCAGAACTGTGCACGGTGCACCCAGTTTGCTCTAACCCAGCTTCGATACAAGTTTAACATAACTGCTCTGCTTTCCATTCTATCCCTCTAGAAATATACCCCAGTGCTGGGTTTGTGTTTTTAATGGCCTTATTGTCCTGCGTCACTGTCTTTAGTAATTTGTGTATTTGCATCCCTCGATCGAGCTTGGTTATGTGTGATCGGATTTCCTGCATAAGCTTTTCTATAAACATCTCGCTTGTTAGCAAAATTAAAGCCCAGGGGATTAACGGGACAGAGGCCGCATGGATGCAAAATTGGCTCAGGGACAGACAGCATCATTGTCATCATAGACAGTCCCTCGAGTCGAGGATGACTTGCTTCCACGCCAAAAAAGTCCACAGGTGTTTCGATGAAGGACCTGATATTCCGGATCCCGAACTACATCCTGAAGGGTGGAAGATGCCTGTGGGTGGATTGTTTTAACGTGGGGTGACCGTTGCACACCAGCCACTACACGGGGCTTGACAGAGCGAGGTCTTGGTCCAGGGGCAAGGGTTAACCAGGACGACTGGAGACCTGCTCTGCTGCACGGAACCAGTTCGCCCACATATCGCACAGTGTGGGCTGGGTCCGTGCTGCCCCTGGGCCCTCGCCTCTCCCGGGCCCCCGATCACGTCCCTCTACAATCTCTCGCCGCTCCATCGCTCCCGACCTCACCGCTCCTGCTGTACCTGCCCACGCTCCAATCACCGACCTGGGTTATGGTGACGTCCAATCCACTGGCCCTCTTCGCTGCCGTTGCCCTCCTGCTCCAACATGTGCTGCTCCCCGGAGTTGAAAGCTGCCAAGGCTGGCCCAGCAGGCTGAGAGGCCCCCCGGCCTGCCAGCACCATCGGAGCAGGTCGGGGAGCAGAAGGAGCAGCCTGACAGCCTGGCCCAGCAGGCTGAGAGGCCCCCTCGGCCTGCCAGCACCATCGGAGGAACAGAAAGCAGAGAGTAGTGGTGATGGGAGGGAGGTATTCAGTGGTGTCCCACCCCCAGGGGTTGGTACTGGGACCACCGCTTTTTCTGATTTATATCAACATAGAAACATAGAAAATAGGTGCAGGAGTAGGCCATTCGGCCCTTTGAGCCTGCACCACCATTCAATAAGATCATGGCTGATCATTCCCTCAGTACCCCATTCCTGCTTTCTCTCCATACCCCCTGATCCCTTTAGCCGTAAGGGCCACATCTAACTCTCTTTTGAATATATCCAACGAACTGGCCCCAACAACTTTCTGTGGTAGAGAATTCCACAGGTTCACAATTCTCTGAGTGAAGAAGTTTCTCCTCATCTCGGTCCTATATGGCTTACCCCTTATCCTAAGACTGTGACCCCTGGTTCTGGACTTCCCCAACATCGGGAACATTCTTCCTGCATCTACCCTGTCCAGTCCCGTCAGAATTTTATATGTTTCTATGAGAGCCCCTCTCATTCTTCTAAACTCCAGTGAATATAAGCCCAGTCGATCCAGTCTTTCTTCATATGTCAGTCCTGCCATCCAGGGAATCAGTCTAGTGAACCTTCGCTGCACTCCCTCAATAGCAAGAATGTCCTTCCTCAGATTAGGAGACCAAAACTGTACACAATATTCCAGGTGAGGCCTCACCAAGGCCCTGTACAACTGCAGTAAGACCTCCCTGCTCCTATACGCAAATCCTCTCGCTATGAAGGCCAACATGCCATTTGCCTTCTTCACCGCCTGCTGTACCTGCATGTCAACCTTCAATGACTGATGTACCATGACACCCAGGTCTCGTTGCACCTCCCCTTTTCCTAATCTGTCACCATTCGGATAATAATCTACCTGCCTGTTTTTGCCACCAAAGTGGATAACCTCACATTTATCCACATTATACTGCATCTGCCATGCATTTGCCCACGCACCTGACCTGTCCAAGTCACTCTGCAGCCTCTTAGCATCCTCCTCACAGCTCACACCGCCACCCAGCTTAGTGTCATCTGCAAACTTGGAGATATTACACTCAATTCCTTCGTCTAAATAATTGATGTATATTGTAAATATCTGGGGTCCCAGCACTGAGCCCTGCGGCACCCCACTACTCATTGCCTGCCAACGACCTGGACTTGGATACACGGGGCATAATTTCAAAGTTTGCAGATGACACGAAACTCGGAAACAGCGAAAAGAATGGTGACAGAGCTTAGGAGGCCAGAGACAGGCAGACACATGGCAGATTGGAATTTAATGCAGGGAAGGGTGCAGTGGTTGTGTTTTGGTGGGAAGGAGGAGAGGCTATATGGTATAATTTTAAAGGAGGTGTAGGAACAGAGAGACCTGGGGGGTGCCTGTAACACAAATCTTTGAAGGTGGCAGGCCAAGTTGAGAAGGCTGTTACATAAGAACATAAGAAATAGGAGCAGGAGTCGGCCATTTGGCCCCTTGAGCCTGCTCCGCCATTTAATAAGATCATGACTGATCCGATCATGGACTCAGCTCCACTTCCCCGCCCGCTCCCCGTAACCCTTCACTCCCTTATCGCTCAAACATCTGTCTATCTCCGCCTTAAATATATTCAATGTCCCAGCCTCCACAGCTCTCTGGGGCAGAGAATTCCACAGATTTATAACCCTCTGAGAGAAGAAATTCCTCCTCATCTCAGTTTTAAATGGGCAGCCCCTTATTCTAAGACCATGCCTCCTAGTTCTAGTCTCCCCCATCAGTGGAAACATCCTCTCTGCATCCACCTTGTCAAGCCCCCTCATAATCTTGTACGTTTCGATAAGATCATAAGAATTAGGAACAGGAGTAGGCCATCTAGCCCCTCGAGCCTGCTCCGCCATTCAACAAGATCATGGGTGATCTGGCCGTGGACTCAGCTCCACTTACCCGCCCGCTCCCCATAACCCTTAATTCCCTTATTGGTTAAAAATCCATCTATCTGTGACTTGAATACATTCAATGAGCTAGCCTCAACTGCTTTCTTGGGCAGAGAATTCCACAGATTCACAACCCTCTGGGAGAAGAAATTCCTTCTCAACTCGGTTTTAAATTGGCTCCCCCGTATTTTGAGGCTGTGCCCCCTAGTTCTAGTCTCCCCGACCAGTGGAAACAACCTCTCTGCCTCTATCTTGTCTATCCCTTTCATGATTTTAAATGTTTCTATAAGATCACCCCTCATCCTTCTGAACTCCAACGAGTAAAGACCCAGTCTACTCAATCTATCATCATAAGGTAACCCCCTCATCTCCGGAATCAGCCTCGTGAATCGTCTCTGTACCCCCTCCAAAGCTAGTATATCCTTCCTTAAGTAAGGTGACCAAAACTGCACGCAGTACTCCAGGTGCGGCCTCACCAATACCCTGTACAGTTGCAGCAGGACCTCCCTGCTTTTGTACTCCATCCCTCTCGCAATGAAGGCCAACATTCCATTCGCCTTCCTGATTACCTGCTGCACCTGCAAACTAACTTTTTGGGATTCATGCACAAGGACCCCCAGGTCCCTCTGCACCGCAGCATGTTGTAATTTCTCCCCATTCAAATAATATTCCCTTTTACTGTTTTTTTTCCCCAAGGTGGATGACCTCACATTTTCCGACATTGTATTACATCTGCCAAACCTTAGCCCATTCGCTTAACCTATCTAAATCTCTTTGCAGCCTCTCTGTGTCCTCTACACAACCCGCTTTCCCACTAATCTTTGTGTCATCTGCAAATTTTGTTACACTACACTCTGTCCCCTCTTCCAGGTCATCTATGTATATTGTAAACAGTTGTGGTCCCAGCACCGATCCCTGTGGCACACCACTAACCACCGATTTCCAACCCGAAAAGGACCCATTTATCCCGACTCTCTGCTTTCTGTTAGCCAGCCAATTCTCTATCCATGCTAATACATTTCCTCTGACTCCGCGTACCTTTATCTTCTGCAGTAACCTTTTGTGTGGCACCTTATCGAATGCCTTTTGGAAATCTAAATACACCACATCTCCTCTCATTCTTCTGAATTCCAATGAGTAGAGGCCCAACCTACTCAACCTTTCCTCATAAGTCAACCCCCTCATCTCCGGAATCAACCGAGTGAACCTAGTTAAAAAAAAGATACGGGATTTTTGGCTTCATTAATAGAGGCATAAAGTACAAAAGGAAGGAGATTATGTTAAATCTTTCAAAACACTGGTTGGGGCCCAACTGGAGTATTGTGTCCAATTCTGGGCACCGTACTTTAGGGAGGATGTGAAGGCCTGGGAGAGGGTGAAAGGCGATATAGAAATGCAAGTCTTTCTTTTTTGTCTTCGAAACATCCACCTGAGGGAGCAGACACGGCCTGGGTTTAACTGGAACACGGCCCCTCCGACAGTGTGGCATTCCTTCAGTACTGCCCCTCCGACAGTGCGGCGCTCCCTCAGTACTGCCCCTCCAACAGTGCGGCGCTCCCTCAGTACTGCCCCTCCGACAGCGCAGTGCGGTGCTCCCTCTGCACTGCCCCTCCAACAGTGCAGTGCTCCCACAGTACTGCCCCTCCAACAGTGCGGCGCTCCCTCAGTACTGCCCCTCCAACAGTGCGGCACTCCCTCAGTACTGCCCCTCCAACAGTGCGGCACTCCCTCAGTACTGCCCCTCCAACTGTGCGGCGCTCCCTCAGTACTGCCCCTCCGACAGTGCGGCACTCCCTCAGTACTGCCCCTCCAACAGTGCAGTGCTCCCACAGTACTGCCCCTCCGACAGTGCGGTGCTCCCTCTGCACTGCCCCTCCAACAGTGCAGTGCTCCCACAGTACTGCCCCTCCAACAGTGCGGCGCTCCCTCAGTACTGCCCCTCCGACAGCGCAGTGCGGCGCTCCCTCAGTACTGCCCCTCCGACAGTGCGGCGCTCCCTCAGTACTGCCCCTCCGACAGTGCAGTGCTCCCTCAGTACTGCCCCTCCGACAGCGCAGTGCGGTGCTCCCTCAGCACTGCCCCTCCGACAGTGCGGCGCTCCCTCAGTACTGCCCCTCCGATAGTGCAGTGCTCCCACAGTACTGCCCCTCCGACAGTGCAGTGCTCCCTCAGTACTGCCCCTCCGACAGCGCAGTGCGGTGCTCCCTCAGCACTGCCCCTCCAACAGCACAGTGCGGCGCTCCCTCAGCACTGCACGGGAACGTCAGCCTGGATTTATGTGCTGAAGCCTCGGGAGTGGGACTTGAACCCACAACCTTCCCACTCAGAGGAAGTGTGCTAACCTCTAGGCCATGGCTGACGCCACCACAAGGAGTGGTTGAGGCAAATAGCAATGATGCATTCAAGGGGAAGCTGCAATAAGCAGACACACACACAGAAAGGGACGATTGTATCACATACCAAGACAAACATGACATCATGCGGTTTAATGACAAAACATAGAACAATAGAGATGGTTGTGTATCTCTATCTGTGGCTCTCGTTCAGCTACCTGTGCTGACCCTGCACAAAACACACCACACCTCTTACAGATTCAGTTCAGGACGGTGTTTACAGGCAACCATTCCTTTAGCCCGCTAAATAAATAGCAATTCCGTTCAGTTGCAACAGCGAGTTGCATTTGTACGGCACCTTAATCGTCCCAAGGTGCTTTGCAGCAGCATAAATCAGATAAAAAATAGACACGGAGCCACATAAGGAGATATTAGGGACAGGTGACCAAAAGATTGGTCAAAAGAGGGAGGTTTTAAGGAGCATCTTAAAGGAGGAGAGTGAGAGAGATTTAGGAAGGGATAGAGACAGGCTAAGTGAGTGGGCAAAAATTTGTCAGATGGAGTATAATGTGGGAAAGTGTGAGGTTATCCACTTTGGCAGAAAAAAAAAATCAAAGAGCAAGTTATTATTTAAATGGAGAAAGATTGCAAAGTGCTGCAGTACAGCGGGACCTGGGGGTACTTGTACATGAAACACAAAAGGTTAGTATGCAGGTACAGCAAGTGATCAGGAAGGCCAATGGTATCTTGGCCTTTATTGCAAAGGGGATGGAGTATAAAAGCAGGGAAGTCTTGCTCCAGTTATACAGGGTATTGGTGAGGCCACACCTGGAGTACTGCGTGCAGTTTTGGTCTCCGTATTTGCGAAAGGATATACTTGCTTTGGAGGCAGTTCAGAGAAGGTTCACTCGGTTGATTCTGGAGATAGGGGGTTGACTTATGAGGAAAGGTTGAGTAGGTTGGGCCTCTACTCATTGGAATTCAGAAGAATAAGAGGTGATCTTATCGAAATGTATAAGATTATGAGGGGGCTTGACAAGGTGGATGCAGAGAGGATGTTTCCACTGATGGGGGAGACTAGAACTAGGGGGCATAATCTTGAGATGAGGAGGAATTTCTTCTCTCAGAGGGTTGTAAATCTGTGGAATTTGCTGCCTGAGAGAGCTGTGGAGGCTGGGTCATTGAATATATTCAAGACAGAGATAGACAGTTTCTTAAACGATAAGGGGATAAGGGGGCGGGCAGGGAAGTGGAGCTGAGTCCATGATGGGATCAGCCATGATCATATTAAATGGCGGAGCAGGCTCGAGGGGCCGAATGGCCGACTCCTGCTCCTATTTCTGGTGTTTATATTCTTAGGGCCCAGACAGCTGAAAGCACGACGACCAATGTTGGAGCGATGGAAATCGGGGGGATGTACAGAGTCCAGAATTGGAGGAGCACAGATAAGAACATAAGGAATAGGAGCAGGAGTCGGCCATACGGCCCCTCAAGCCTGCTCCGCCATTTAATAAGATCACGGCTGATCTTCTACCTCAACTCCACTTTCCTGCCCGATCTCCATATCCCGATTCCCCTCGACTCCAAAAACCTATCGATCTCAGCCTTGAATATACGCAGAGACTCAGCATCCACAGCCCTCTGGGGCAGAGAATTCCAAAGAATCACAAACGTAGAAAACAGGTGCAGGAGTAGGCCATTTGGCCCTTCGAGCCTGCACCACCATTCAATAAGATCATGGCTGATCATTCACCTCAGTATCCCTTTCCTGCTTTCTCTCCATACCCCTTGATCCCTTTAGCCGTAAGGGTTACATCTAACTCCCTCTTGAATATATCCAATGAACTGGCCTCAACAACTCTCTGCGGCAGGGAATTCCACAGGTTAACAACTCTGGGTGAAGAAGTTTTTACTCATCTCGGTCCTAAATGGCCTACCCCTTATCCTAAGACTGTGTCCCCTGGTTCTGGACTTCCCCAAAATCAGGAACAATCTACCCGCATCTATCCTGTCCCGTCCCATCAGAATCTTGTATGTTTCTATGAGATCCCCTCTCATCCTTCTAAACTCCAATGTATAAAGGCCCAGTTGATCCAGTCTCTCCTCATATGTCAGTCCTGCCATCCCTGGAATCAGTCTGGTGAACCTTCGCTGCATTCCCTCAATAGCAAGAACGTCCTTCCTCAGATTAGGAGACCAAAACTGAACACAATATTCCAGGTGAGGCCTCACCAAGGCCCTGTACAACTGCAGTAAGACCTCCCTGCTCCTATACTCAAATCCTCTCCCTATGAAGGCCAACATGCCATTTGCATTCTTCACGCCTGCTGTACCTGCATGTCAACTTTCAATGACTGATGTACCATGACACGCTGCACCTCCCCTTTCCCTAATCTGCCATCATTCAGATAATATTCTGTCTTCGTGTTTTTGCCCCCAAAGTGGATAACCTCATATTTATCCACATTATACTGCATCTGCCATGCATTTACCCACTCACCTAACCTGTCCAAGTCACCCTGCAGCCTCACAGCTCACACCGCCACCCAGTTTGGTGTCATCTGCAAACTTGGAGATATTACACTCAATTCCTTCATCTAAATCATTGGTGTGTATTGTAAAGAGCTGGGGTCCCAGCACTGAGCCCTGCGGCACTCCACTAGTCACTGCCTGCCATTCTGAAAAGGATCCGTTTATCCCGACTCTCTGCTTCCTGTCTGCCAACCAGTTCTCTATCCACGTCAGTATATTATCCCCAACACCATCTTGCACACCAATCTCTTGTCAAAAGCCTTTTGAAAATCCAAATACATCACATCCACTGGTTCTCCCTTGTCCACTCTATTAGTTACATCCTCAAAAAAGTCCAGAAGATTTGTCAAGCATGATTTCCCTTTCATAAATCCATGCTGACTTGGACCGATTCTGTCACTGCTTTCCAAATGCGCTGCTATTTCATCCTTAATTATTGATTCCAACATTTTCCCCACCACTGATGTCAGGCTAACCGGTCTATAATTACCCGCTTTCTCTCTCCCTCCCTTTTTAAAAAGTGGTGTTACATTCGCTACCCTCCAGTCCATAGGAACTGATCCAGAGTCAATAGACTGTTGGAAAATGATCACCAATGCATCCACTATTTCTAGGGCCACTTCCTTAAGTACTCTGGGATGCAACCCTCTGAGTGAAGAAATTCCTCCTCATCTCTGTCTTAAGTGGCCGACCCCTTATCCTGACACTGTGACCCCTGGTTCTAGACTCCCCAGCCCGGGGGAAGCATCCTCCCTGCATCTACCCTGTCAATCCCCCTCAGAATCTGGTATGTTTCAATGAGATATCTTGGAGGGGTGTAGGGGCTGGAGGAGGTTACAGAGATGGGGAGGGGTGTAGGGGCTGGAGGGGGTTACAGAGATAGAGAGGGGTGTAGGGGCTGGAGGAGGTTACAGAGATAGGGAGGGGTGTAGGGGCTGGAGGAGGTGACAGAGATAGGGAGGGGTGTAGGGGCTGGAGGAGGTTACAGAGATAGGGAGCGGGTGAGGAGGCCATGAAGGGATTTGTAAACAAGGATGAGAATTTTGAAATCGAGGCGTTGCTCAATCGGGAGCCAATGTGGGTCAGCGAGCACAGGGGGTGATGGGTGAGCGGACTGGGTGTGAGTTAGGACACGGGGCAGTGAGCACAGGGGGTGATGGGTGAGCGGACTGGGTGTGAGTTAGGACACGGGGTCAGTGAGCACAGGGGGTGATGGGTGAGCGGGACTCGGTGTGAGTTAGGACACGGGGTCAGTGAGCACATGTGGTGATGGGTGAGCGGGACTCGGTGCGAGTTAGGACACGGGGGCAGTGAGCACAGGGGGTGATGGGCGAGCGGGACTCGGTGTGAGTTAGGACACGGGGCAGTGAGCACAGGGGGTGATGGGTGAGTGGGACTCGGTGCGAGTTAGGACACAGGGGCAGTGAGCACAGGGGGTGATGGGTGAGTGGGACTCGGTGCGAGTTAGGACACGGGGTCAGTGAGCACAGGGGGTGATGGGTGAGTGGGACTGGGTGTGAGTTAGGACACGGGGGCAGCGAGCACTGGGGGTGATGGGTGAGTGGGACTGGGTGTGAGTTAGGACACGGGGGCAGCGAGCACTGGGGGTGATGGGTGAGTGGGACTCGGTGTGAGTTAGGACACGGGGGCAGCGAGCACAGGGGGTGATGGGTGAGCGGGACTCGGTGTGAGTTAGGACACGGGGGCAGTGAGCACAGGGGGTGATGGGTGAGCGGGACTCGGTGCGAGTTAGGACACGGGGCCAGTGAGCACAGGGGGTGATGGGTGAGCGGGACTCGGTGCGAGTTAGGACACGGGGGCAGGGAGTGATGGGTGAGTGGGACTCGGTGTGAGTTAGGACACGGGGCAGTGAGCACAGGGGGTGATGGGTGAGCGGGACTCGGTGCGAGTTAGGACACGGGGGCAGCAGAGTTATGGATGTGCTCAAGTTGAGAGAGTCTGGGAGATGAGAGACTGAAATAGTCAAGTCCAGAGGTAAGAAAGGCACGGATGAGGGTTGCTGTAGTTGGACATTCATTCATTTAATCTCACCGAGAGTCCCTGGGAGTTTGAGACATACCAACGGATGGATTGGTATTATTCCCTGTATCTGTTTCACACCCTCAGCACGTCGCAAAGCGCTTCACAGCCAATGAAGTACCTGTCACCTCCACCACCTAGAGGGACAAGGGCAGCAGGCGCATGGGAACACCACCACCTCCACGTTCCCCTCTGAGTCACTCACCATCCCGACTTGGGAATATATCGGCCGTTCCTTCATCGTCGCTGGGTCACAATCCTGGAACTCCCTCCCTAACAGCACTGTGGGAGCACCTTCACCACACGGACTGCAGCGGTTCAAGAAAGGGCTCACCACCTCCTTCTCAAGGGGCAATTAGGGATGGGCAATAAATACTGGTCTTGCCAGCGATGCCCACAACGAATAAACAAGAAAAACACACAAGTAATAGAAGTGCACACACACACACACGACGGAGTTTATCGTAAGACGTTTAATTTGCAACCCTCAGTTTTTTTCACCCCTTTTGAGTGCCTCACGAGAAGTCAAACATTCGGTGGTGACTGCAGCAGAGCTCCACCTAGTGGACCGCTGATGTAACAACAACAACAAAGGGTCATGTGGCAAGGTCATGTGATCACAGTTCTGTTCAGGGGCCATCTTGTAGCGCGTGTGTGTCCGTTTGTGTCGCTGTGTCTAAGGTGTCACAGTGACGAGATACACACACACGGCCTCACGCCCTCCACCCCTTACAGCCACGATCCTGTTCATACTCCCCCGCCCAACACTAATCAGGATATGCCCAATCTTCCGGACTTTTTGGGGGTTGGGGGGGAAGGGATCGGGACAAATCGGGACATCCCAGAAAAGTCTAGCATGTAAAGCGCACCCCATCTCCACACCGACTCCCTCCCCACACTCTCCTGCATCCTGTGCTGCAGAGCCATTAACACCAGTATCGAAATAGAAGAGACGCCCTCCCCCTCCCCCTCCCCGATCCCCATTTGCCTGCCATTAAACCCCCCCGCCACCCCTCCTCCACTTTCCATGCTATGCGGTTGCCACCATCTGGTGAAAGACCGCAATTTCAACATTTCATAGAATCATAGCATACCACAGCACAGAAACATAAAGTCTTACATTTATATAGCGCCTTTCACGGACGTCTCAAAGCGCTTTGCAGCCGATGAAGTACTTTTTGAAGTGTAGTCGCTGTTGTAATGTAGGAAACGCGGCAGCCAATTTGCACACAGCAAATTCCCACACACAGCAATGTGATAATGACCCAGATAATCTATTTTTGTTATGTAGATTGAAGGATAACTATTGGCCAGGACACACGGGAAAACTCCCCTGCTCTTCTTCGAGATAGTGGCATGGGCTCTTTTACGTCCACCTGAGAGGGCAGACGAGGCCTCGGTTTAACGTCTCATCCGAAAGTACTGCACTGGGAGTGTCAGCCTAGATTTATGTGCTCAAGCCCCCGGAGTGAGACTTGAACCCACAACATGCTGAGACTCAGAGATGCGTGTGCTACCCATTATCATCATAGGCAGTCCCTCGGAATCGAGGAAGACTTGCTTCCACTCTAAACACGAGTCCTTAGGTGGCTGAACAGTCCAATATGGGAACCACAGTCCCTGTCACAGGTGGGACAGATAGACGTTGAGGGAAGGGGAGGGTGGGACTGGTTTGCCGCACGCTCCTTCCGCTGCCTGCACTTGCTTTCTGCACGCTCTCGGCGACGAGACTCGAGGTGCTCAGCGCCCTCCCGGATGCACTTCCTCCATTTAGGGCGGACTGGTCTTTGGGCCAGGGACTCCCAGGTGTGGGTGGGGATGTTGCACTTTATCAGGGAGGCTTTGAGGGTGGTCCCTTGTAACGTTTCCTCTGCCCACGTGGGGCTCGCTTGCCGTGAAGGAGTTCCGAGTAGAGCGCTTGCTTTGGGAGTCTTGTGTCTGGGGGAACTATGCGGACAATGTGGCCCTGCCCAGCGGAGCTGGTCGAGTGTGGTCAGTGCTTCGATGCTGGGGATGTTGGCCTGGTCGAGGACGCTAACGTTGGTGCGTCTGTCCTCCCAGGGGATTTGCAGGATCTTGCGGAGACAGCGTTGGTGGTATTTCTCCAGCGACTTGAGGTGCCTACTGTACATGGTCCATGTCTCTGAGCCATACAGGAGGGCGGGTATCACTACTGCCCTGTAGACCATGAGCTTGGTTCACTGAGCCACAGATGATACATCACCCTTCGTCCCATCCAACTTGCACTGGCTCTGTCGAAGAGCAAACCAGTTAATCCCACTCCCCCACCCTCTCTTTCCCCATATCCCTGCAAATTTCTCTCCTTCAATTATTTCTGCAATTCCCTTTCGAAAGCTACTAATGAATCTGCCTCCACCCTATCAGGCAGTGCGTTCCAAATCCTAACTGTTATTTATGTCTTTAATACCCTTATGAATGACTCCACGAGGTCTGGTATTGTACTTGAGCTGTTGTGACCTTAGTCCCATTTATTGTAACTCCAGAGTGAGACACAAGCGTGGTGGGCAGCCTTTTATACTGGGCCCTGCACACCTGGGCAGGTGACCCTCAGGTCTCCCACCGCAGTGCCCTCTGGTGGCACACCTTATGTGACTATACCGTTAGTACACACGGTCTACATACATGACACTAACTTCTCGCTGAGTAAATAAGCTTTTCCTCAGTTCGCCTCCAGTTCTTTTTCCAATCACCTGAAATCTGGTTCTCGACCCTTCAGCCACTGCAGTGTCTCTTTATTTATTCTATTTAAACCCCTCATGCTTTTGAACCCCTCTATCAAATCCCCCCCTTAACCTTCTCTGCTCTAAGGAGAACAACCCCAGCTTCTCCAGTCTCCCCACACAACTGTAATCTCTTAACCCCGGGTACCATTCCAACCAGAGTTTAAGGAACAGGAGGGAATACGATCAGGATTTATAAAGTGCCCTCCGCCCACACTGCCCTACGAGCAGGGACACCCAGGCAGGAAATTTAACACTGCATCGTACCACTGGCACAGACATGGCTTAACCTAAAATCTAAACTACGGTTGGCAACAGGTCTGTCCCTCTCTCTCCCCCCACACCTCCCCACTGACCCTCACCTTCTCCCGAGGGCTGTCTGAAAATATCGAAAGACTTGTATTTGCAACCTCAGGATGTTCCAAGCACTTTACAGCCAATGAAGTACTTTTTGTGAAGTGTTCTAATGTAGGAAATGCTGCAGTCAATTTTGCGCACAGCAAGCTCCCACAAACAGCAACGTGATTAAAAAAACAGACCATCTGATGATTGAGTGATGGTGATTGAGGGATAAATATCGGCCCCAGGACATCCCTTGCTCTCCTTCGAATTAGTCCACACGAAAGAGCAGATGGGGCCTTGGTTTAACTCCCTCAGTCCTGCCCCTCCAACAGTGCGGCACTCCCTCAGCACTGCCCCTCCAACAGTGCGGCGCTCCCTCAGTACTGCCCTTCCGACAGTGCCGCGCTCCCTCAGTACTGCTCCTCCGACAGTGCGGCACTCCCTCAGTACTGCCCCTCCGACAGTGCGGTGCTCCCTCAGCACTGCCCCTCTGACAGTGCGGCACTCCCTCAGCACTGCCCCTCCGACAGTGCGGCACTCCCTCAGTACTGCCCCTCCGACAGTGCGGCACTCCCTCAGTACTGCTCCTCCGACAGTGCGGCGCTCCCTCAGTACTGCCCCTCCGACAGTGCGGTGCTCCCTCAGTACTGCCCCTCCGACAGTGCGGAACTCCCTCAGTACTGCCCCTCCGACAGTGCGGTGCTCCCTCAGTACTGCCCCTCCGACAGTGTGGCGTTCCCTCAGCAAGGCACTGGGAGTGTCAGCCTAGAATTTTGAGCTCAAGTCCGTGGAGTGGGACTTGAACCCACAACCTTCTGAGTGAGAGACGAGAGTGCTGCCCACTGAGCCACGGCTGACACTGCCTCTGGGAGACGAAAAGAACAGATGGATTTAAAGGGGGCAGCTGGATAAACACGAGGGAGAAAGGAATAGAAGGATATGGTGATGGGGTGAGATGGAGGAGAGGTGGGAGGGGGCATAAACCCTGACACGGAGCGATGGGTGAAACGTCACTGTGCTGCAGACACTGTCATTAAAGCATTTGCGATTAATCTTCATCAGCGGACAACAGATGTCGTGTTGCACACCCTTCCATCACCACGATACCACACCCCTACCCTATTCTAGCACATCCCTCTCATAAAAACATAAACATAAGAACATAAGAAATAGGAGCAGGAGTCGGCCATTCGGCCCCTCGAGCCTGCTCCACCATTTAATACGATCATGGCTGATCTGATCATGGACTCAGCTCCACTTCCCCGCCCACTCCCCTTATCGTTTAAGAAACTGTCTATCTCTGTCTTAAATATATTCAATGTCCCAGCCCCCACAGCTCTCAGGGGCAGAGAATTCCACAGATTTACAACCCTCTGAGAGAAGAAATTCCTCCTCATCTCAGTTTTAAATGGGCGGCCCCTTATTCTAAGACCATGCCCCCTAGTTCTAGTCTCCCCCATCAGTGGGAACATCCTCTCTGCATCCACCCTGTCGAGCCCCCTCATAATCTTATACGTCTTCTGTTCCCTCACCCTGCCACCCCCCCGCCTCTCCCCTGACATCCGGATCTGGACTTGGAGAGGGTTAACAAGCTGGGGAGACAGAATCCACATAAAACCCATGCACGGGAAGGGCGGATAGAGTTCAGCCATGAACTCATTGAATGGCGGTGCAGGCTAGAAGGGCCGAATGGCCTGCTCCTGCACCTATTTTCTATGTTTCTATAAAAAAAATTCTCAAGCAGGTCACCTCGGTGTTTTTTTTTTGTATCTAATGTCTGTGCGGGTATGACTGAAGTCCTTTATTGAAAGGCGTACAGAGTACAGAGTTTACATGCAGTTTATATATACACGCGCACGCACACACACACGCTCGCGCACGCACACACACGCGCAGGGGGACGTGTATACGTATATAAAATATACTCGCTTGGGATGCACAGACGGCAGCAGTCTTCGGTTGGCGTAGAAGGCGCAGTGGAGAAGCAAAGGGGGTGGCGGGCAGCGGCAGGGGGGCTTGGTGGGAGGCTAAAGAGGTGGGGGCGCAGGTGGAATTCAGTCGTGGGCCCCACAGGCGGAGCTGAGATCTGACCACCTCCATAGTCGTTCCTGTACAGCGTTGCCAGTGGGCTGCTTAGCTTCTATTTCTGCATATTTTGCCCCAAAGAGCTCCGACTCTCTTTTTAAATTAAAAAAACAAAGGGGGGATTTAAGTGTCTGATGCCAGCTCGCTATTAGCGATGGTAGATTCTGAGCTATTCAACTGCTGAAGTCTTTTTCCCAAAAGACCACACACTTCTCCTCCTGCCCCCTCAAACAATAATCGTTCAATTTCCTCCCCCGCGCCCCCCCAGAATAAAAGTGGGGGAAATGGGATGAATTGGGTTGCCTTTTCAAAGAGGCTGCACAGTCACGATGGGCCAAATGGCCTCCCTCCACACTCTCTCATTCTACTCCAGCGTTCCAGCGACTGATTCCATTCATTCTCAGATCTCGGGTGTTGAAAGTGTTGAGCTCATAGCAACAGCAGGTGCCCGTTCAGCCCCTCGAGCCTGTTACATTAGGAGGCCATTCAGCCTCTCGAGTCTGTTACATTAGGAACAGGAGGCCGTTCAGCCCCTCGAGCCTGTTACATTAGGAACAGGAGGAGGCCATTCAGCCCCTCGAGCCTGTTACATTAGGAACAGGAGGAGGCCATTCAGCCCCTCGAGCCTGTTACATTAGGAACAGGAGGAGATCATTCAGCCCCTCGAGCCTGTTACATTAGGAACAGGAGGGGGCCGTTCAGCCCCTCGAGCCTGTTACATTAGGAACAGGAGGAGGCCGTTCAGCCCCTTGATCCTGTTACATTAGGAACAGGAGGAGGCCATTCAGCCCCTCGAGCCTGTTACATTAGGAACAGGAGGAGGCCGTTCAGCCCCTCGAGTCTGTTACATTAGGAACAGGAGGAGGCCATTCAGCCCCTCGAGCCTGTTACATTAGGAACAGGAGGAGGCCATTCAGCCCCTCGAGCCTGTTACATTAGGAACAGGAGGAGGCCGTTCAGCCCCTCGAGCCTGTTACATTAGGAACAGGAGGAGGCCATTCAGCCCCTCGAGCCTGTTACATTAGGAACAGGAGGAGGCCGTTCAGCCCCTCGAGCCTGTTACATTAGGAACAGGAGGAGGCCGTTCAGCCCCTCGAGCCTGTTACATTAGGAACAGGAGGAGGCCATTCAGCCCCTTGAGCCTGTTACATTAGGAACAGGAGGAGGCCATTCAGCCTCTCGAGCCTGTTCCGCCATTCAATGATATCATGGTCGATCTGTATCTTAACTCCATCTACCCGCCTTGGTTCCGTAACCGTTGATCCCCTTATCCAACAAAAATCGATCGACCTCAGCGTTGAAATTGTCAATTGATTCCCCGTCAGCCCGCACAGCTTTTTGGGGGAAGAGAGTTCCCGATTCCCACGGCCCTTTGTGTGATGAAGTGCTTCCCGATATCACCCCTGAACAGCCTGGCTCTAATTTTAAGGTAACGCCCCCTTGTTCTGGACTGCCCCCCACCAGAGGCAACAGTTTTTCTCTCTCTGTCTACCCCATCGAGTCGTGAAACCCCCCCCCCCCGATCAGATTGTCCCCTTAATCTTCTACACTCGAGGGAACACACGCCCAGTCTGTGTGTGACCCCTCCTCGGGGTTTAACCCCTTGTACCCCCCCCCCCCCAGGTATCAGTCTGGTCTATCTGCGCCGCTCCCCCTCCCAAGGCCGGGGTGGGGGGGTGGGGTGGAGTTTAAACGGAGCTTCGAGCTGACCTCCCGTGGCATTGCTCCTCCATCCCAGTTAATCGCAGCGTTGCAAGGGAGCGGAAACATTTATAACCCTCGAGGCTGGAGCCGCGAGGACAAATGATTGGCCAGGGTTGCCCCGTGAGGAGTCGCGGCTGTCTCTCGCGGCCACCTCCGCGTGTGGGCGGGCGGGCTGGCGTACGCGGCTCGCGGAACGCCAAACGGGGCTCTCGGGACCTCGGCCGGTGCGCGAGGCTGGTCGATGACTGTTGGCGGGCTATTCGACCGAGGGAGGGAAGGACAATTCGCCAAGGCTTCTTCGGACAGCGCCTCCGAACCCGCAACCTTAAGGTACCTACCGCAACAAGTGCAGCAGGTGCTTGACATGAGGAACAGGAGCGGGAGTCGGCCATTCGGCCCCTCGAGCCTGCTCCGCCATTTAATAAGATCATGGCTGATCCCATCATGGACTCAGCTCCACTATTCCCTTATCGTTTAAGAAACTGTCTATTTCTGTCTTAAATATATTCAATGTCCCAGCCCCCACAGCTCTCTGAGGCAGAGAATTCCACAGATTTACAACCCTCTGAGAGAAGAAATTCCTCCTCATCTCAGTTTTAAATGGGCGGTCCCTTATTCTAAGACCATGCCCCCTAGTTCTAGTCTCCCCCATCAGTGGAAACATCCTCTCTGCATCCACCTTGTCAAGCCCCCTTATTACCTTATACATTTCGATAAGATCACCTCTCATTCTTCTAAACTTCAATGAGTAGAGGTCCAACCTCCTCAACCTTTCCTCATAAGTCAACCACCTCATCCCCGGAATCAACCGAGTGAACCTTCTCTGAACTGCCTCCAAAGCAAGTATATCCTTTCGTAAATACGGAGACCAAAACTGCACGCAGTACTCCAGGTGTGGCCTCACCAATACCCTGTATAACTGGAGCAAGACTTCCCTGCTTTTATACTCCATCCCCTTTGCAATAAAGGCCAAGATTCCATTGGCCTTCCTGATCACTTGCTGTACCTGCATAACTAACTTTGTGTGTTTCAGGTACAGATCCGAGCCACTCCGCCACCAGCAAATCGCGTTCCGAGTCACACACACACACCGCGTCCCGACTTGAACGTATAATGGGCCGCCTCCTGCATTGTCGCTGGGTCGAAATCCTGGAATTAGCATTGAGTACCGTAGACTGGGGGATCAAATCTGGGACTTTCAGATTTGTGCAGATCGGCGATGGAGGAGGAGGGGGGCGGTGAGGGATGAATTGCAGGTCCCTCCGCAATGGGCTCTCTTGCAGCGAGAGCAGGAACAGCAGCGTCAATTGTGCTGTGAAGAGTAAGCTGCTTAAATCGGGTTAGTGTTGGGTGGAATCCCTCACGTGGAGTATGACCAGTCTGCTGTCAGTAGTCAACAACAACGTGTATTTATACGGTGCCTTTAACGTAGTGAAACATCCCAAGACGCTTCACAGCAGTGTTACAAGATTTTTTTTTAATTTGACAGCAAGCCACCTAAGGAGAAATTAGGGCAAATGACCAAAAGCTGGGTCAAAGAGGGAGGTTTTAAGGAGCGCCTCGAAGGAGGAGAGAGAGGCAGAGAGGTTTAGGGAGGGAGTTCCAGAGCTTGGGGCCCAGGCAACAGAAGGCACGGCCGCCGATGGTGGAGCGATTATAATCAGGGATGGTCAGGAGGGCAGAGTTAGAGGAGTGCAGAGATCTTGGGAGGTTGTGGGGCTGAAGGGGGTTACAGAGGTAGGGAGGGGGTGTAGGGGCTGGAGGAGGTTACAGAGATAGGGAGGGGTATAGGGGCTGGTGGAGGTTACAGCGATAGGGAGGGGTGTAGGGGCTGGAGGGGGTTACAGAGATAGGGAGGGGTGTAGGGGCTGGAGGAGGTTACAGAGATAGGGAGGGGTGTAGGGGCTGGAGGAGGTTACAGAGATAGGGAGGGGTGTAGGGGCTGGAGGAGGTTACAGAGATAGGGAGGGGTGTAGGGGCTGGAGGGGGTTACAGAGATAGGGAGGGGTGTAGGGGCTGGAGGAGGTTACAGAGATAGAGAAGGGTGTAGGGGCTGGAGGAGGTTACAGAGATAGGGAGGGGTGTAGGGGCTGGAGGGGGTTACAGAAATAGGGAGGGGTGTAGAGCTGGAGGAGGTTACAGAGATAGGGAGGGATGTAGGGGCTGGAGGGGGTTACAGAGATAGGGAGGGGTGTAGAGGCTGGAGGGGGTTACAGAGATAGGGAGGGGTGTAGGGGCTGGAGGGGGTTACAGAGATAGGGAGGGATGTAGGGGCTGGAGGTGGTTACAGAGATAGGGAGGGATGTAGGGGCTGGAGGTGGTTACAGAGATAGGGAGGGGTGTGGGGGCTGGAGGAGGTTACAGAGATAGGGAGGGGTGTAGGGGGCTGGAGGAGGTTACAGAGATAGGGAGGGGTGAGGAGGCCATGGAGAGATATAGAGGAGTGCAGACACAGCCTAATCCCAAGGATTCGAAGCCCATTAGCCGCAGATAACACAACTGTTTCTGCAGAGAAATTGAGAAAGACTTCAGCAGTTAAGTTGACCGTTTGGCCTCAAACCTCTTTCTGGCTCTCTACTTGAAAGGTTTTAAAAAGTGAAAGTGTATTCATGCTTGGACAATCCTCAACCCACTCACACCCGGCCTCCGCCCCCCAAAATACTGGAAAGCCTATTTATAGGATAGAAAACGGCATTTGTCGGTAAAGTACACCAGCGCTGGGAGTAGTCACAGACATGGACAGGGACAAGACACACACACACACACACACACACACAAATAGCCAGGACAGATCAAGAAGGAACAGTTCCTTCAGCTGAACGTTGGTCGGGAGAGCTTGCAGAGAGAGGAAAGGGCAGTGTTGACGACAGCAGTTTCTCCTGTCCCATCCCCCGCGTGCACGCCCTCCACCCAAGGCTCGCTCGGTAAAGGGGGGCGACGCGGGGGGGAAGAGACGGGGAAGATGGGAAGAGTACAATTAATGACAGAGTGGGAGCCGCAGTCATTGTTCGACAGGTTCCAGGCCAGCGTCAATCGCTTGCTGCCTCAAAGCCTCCTCTCTGGCACCTGTGAAACAAAGAAAAAAATATTACACAAGGAGATACGAATGGAGTATGGCGGGATGGAGTATAAAAGCAGGGAAGTCTTGCTCCAGTTATACAGGGTATTGGTGAGGCCACACCTGGAGTACTGCGTGCAGTTTTGGTTTCCGTATTTACGAAAGGATAAACTTGCTTTGGAGACAGTTCAGAGAAGGTTCACTCGGTTGATTCCGGAGATGAGGGGGTTGACTTATGAGGAAAGGTTGAGTAGGTTGGGCCTCTACTCATTGGAGTTCAGAAGAATGAGAGGTGATCTTATGGAAACGTATCAGATTATGAGGGGGCTCGACAAGGTGGATGCAGAGAGGATGTTCCCACTGATGGGGGAGACTAGAACTAGGGGGCATGGTCTTAGAATAAGGGGCCACCCATTTAAAACTGAGATGAGGAGGAATTTCTTCTCTCAGAGGGTTGTAAATCTGTGGAATTCTCTGCCCCAGAGAGCTGTGGAGGCTGGGACATTGAATATATTTAAGACAGAAATAGACAGTTTCTTAACCGATAAGGGGATAAGGGGTTATGGGGAGCGGGCGGGGAAGTGGAGCTGAGTCCATGATCGGATCAGCCATCATCGTATTAAATGGTGGAACAGGCTCGAGGGGCCGAGTGGCCAACTCCTGCTCCTATTTCTTGTTCTTATGAAGCAGGAGCAGGAGGAGGCCATTCGGCCCCTCGAACCAACTACATAATTCAGTGAGATCACGGCTGATCTTCTACCTCAACTCCACCTTCCTGCACTGCCCCCCCATAGAGAACCATAGAACTAAACAGCACGGAGGGAGGCCATTCGGCCCATCGTGTCCGAGCCGGCCGACCAAGAGCTACCCAGCCTAATCCCACTTTCCCGCTCTCGGTCCGTAGCCCTGTAGGTTACGGCACTTCAAGCGCACATACAAATATGGTGAGGGTTTCTGCCTCTACCACCCTTTCAGGCCGTGAGTTCCACCCCAGACCCCACCACCCTCTGGGTGAAGACATTTCCCCTCAAATCCTCTCTAAACCTCCCCCCCAATTACTTTAAATCTGTGTCCCCTGGTTGTTGACCCCTCTGCTAATATCCCTCGATTTCCTCAATATCCAAAAATCTCTCGATCTCAGCCTTGAATATACTCAACGACTGAGTCTCCACAGCCCTCTGGGGCAGAGAATTCCAAAGATTCACCCCCCTCTGAGTGAAGTAATTCCTCCTCATCTCAGTCCTAAATGGCCGACCCCTTATCCTGAGACTGTGTGACCCCTGGTTCTAGACTCCCCAGCCCGGGGGGAAACACCCTCCCTGCATCTACCCTGCCAATCCCCCTCAGAATCTGGTCTGTTTCAATGGGATCACCTCTTATTCTTCTAAACTCGAGAATATCGGCCCAGTCTGCTCAATCTCTCCTCATAGGACAATCTCCCCATCCCAGGAACCAGTCTGGTGAACCTTTGTTGCACTCCCTCTACGGCAAGTATATCCTTCCTTAGGTAAGGAGACCAACCCTGTCAAGGCCCCGCATAATCTTATCATCATAGGCAGTCCCTCGAAATCGAGGAAGACATCTTGTACATTTCAATAAGTACACCTTATTGGGTCTGGAGTCACCTATAGGCCAGACGGGGTAAGGCCGGCAGATTTCCATCCCGAAAGGACATAAGTGAACTAGACTGGGTTTTTACGACAATCCTGTAGTGTCAGGGTCACCATTACTGAGCATCGAAGCACTGACCACACTCGACCAGCTCCGCTGGGCAGGGCCACATTGTCCGCATGGTCCCCAGACACGAGACTCCCAAAGCAAGCGCTCTACTCGGAACTCCTTCACGGGCAAACGAGCCAAAGGTGGGCAGAGGAAACGTTACAAGGGACCACCCTCAAAGCCCTCCCTGATAAAGTGCAACATCCCCACCGACACCTGAGAGCCCCTGGCCCAAAGACCAGTCCGCCCTAAGTGGAGGAAGTGCATCCGAGAGCGTGCAGAAACCAAGCGCAGGCAGCGGAAGGAGCGTGCGGCAAACCAGTCCCACCCTCCCCTTCCCTCAACGTCTATCTGTCCCACCTGTGACAGGGACTGTGGTTCCCGTATTGGACTGTTCAGTCACCTCAGGACTCGTGTTTAGAGTGGAAGCAAGTCTTCCTCGATTCCGAGGGACTGCCTGTGATGATGATGGTGATACTGAGATGAGCTTTTTAATCCCAGATTTATTTAATTAACTGAATTTAAATCCCTAAGGTGCCGTGGTGCGATTTGAACTTGTAAACCCCCTCACTCCCCGCCCGCCCCACACAGGTGCTGCATCTAGCTGATTCACAACACCCGCGTGCAAAACTACTCTACATTGGAGTTGCAGTGAGTTACCCCGCACGGGCAGTCTGCCGTAATAACGGAACCGGAATCTAGCAACGGAAACGGTCATCGTCATCATGGGCCGTCCCTCGGAATCGAGGGAGACTTGCTTCCACTCTAACAGTCCCTGTCACAGGTGGGACAGACAGACGTTGAGGGAAGGGGAGGGTGGGGCAGGTTTGCCGCACGCTCCTTCCGCTGCCTGCGCTTGGTTTCTGCATGCTCTCGGCGACGAGACTCGAGGTGCTCAGCGCCCTCCCGGATGCACTTCCTCCACTTCGGGCGAACTGGTCTTTGGGCCAGGGACTCCCAGGTGTCGGTGGGGATGTTGCACTTTATCAGGGAGGCTTTGAGGGTGGTCCCTTGTAACGTTTCCTCTGCCCACCTTTGGCTCGTTTGCCCGTGAAGGAGTTCCGAGTAGAGCGCTCGCTTTGGGAGTCTCGTGTCTGGGACATGCGGACAATGTGGCCCTGCCCAGCGGAGCTGGTCGAGTGTGGTCAGTGCTTCGATGCTGGGGGTGTTGGAAATGGAGCACGGTAACAGAAGCAAAAGAATGGGGTACCTGCACTTGGAGCTTGGCCATTAGCTTGCAGCAGTTTGCTGCTGGAAAACGTAGAGTTTTGACTGGTCCTCGGCTTTGTAGCCACAGTGTGACTCGTTCCTGCAATCACAGAATCGTAGCATCACGCAGCGCAGGAGGATCCCACTGGGCCCATCGTTGCCCGTGCTGTGCCGGCTCTGTGACAGAGCGACCCAATCAGTCCCACTCCCCCCTCTGCCCTTTCCCCCACAGCCCTGTGAATTTTCCCCCTTCCAGTATTTACCCAATTCCCGGTTTGAAAGTCGCGATTGAATCTGCTCCCACCGCCCTTTCAGGCAGCGCGTTCCCGATCACAACAACTGGCTGCGTAAACACATTCTCCCCATCTCCCCCTCTGGTTCCATCGCCGATTATCGTCAATCTGTGTCCCTCTGGTTACCCCACCCTCCTGTCCTCGGGGAACAGCTTCTCCCCGATCTACTCCATCAAAACCCCTCCTGATTCTGAACCCCTCTATTAAATCTCCCCCTTAACCCTCTCTGCTCCAAGGAGAACAACCTCAGCTTCTCCAGCAGGGGTTAGATACAGAGTAAAGTTCCCTCTACACTGTCCCATCAAACACTCCCAGGGCAGGTACAGCCCGGGGTTAGATACAGAGTAAAGTTCCCTCTACACTGTCCCATCAAACACTCCCAGGGCAGGTACAGCACGGGGTTAGATACAGAGTAAAGTTCCCTCTACACTGTCCCATCAAACACTCCCAGGGCAGGTACAGCACGGGGTTAGATACAGAGTAAAGCTCCCTCTACACTGTCCCATCAAACACTCCCAGGGCAGGTACAGCACGGGGTTAGATACAGAGTAAAGCTCTCTCTACACTGTCCCATCAAACACTCCCAGGGCAGGTACAGCACGGGGTTAGATACAGAGTAAAGCTCCCTCTACACTGTCCCATCAAACACTCCCAGTGCAGGTACAGGGGGTTAGATACAGAGTAAAGCTCCCTCTACACTGTCCCATCAAACACTCCCAGTGCAGGTACAGGGGGTTAGATACAAAGTAAAGCTCCCTCTACACTGTCCTATCAAACACTCCCAGGGCAGGTACAGCACGGGGTTAGATACAGAGTAAAGCTCCCTCTACACTGTCCCCATCAAAAACTCCCAGGGCAGGTACAGGGGGTTAGATACAGAGTAAAGCTCCCTCTACACTGTCCCATCAAACACTCCCAGGACAGGTACAGGGGGTTAGATACAGAGTAAAGCTCCCTCTACACTGTCCCATCAAACACTCCCAGGGCAGGTACAGGGGGTTAGATACAGAGTAAATCTCCCTCTACACTGTCCCATCAAACACTCCCAGGGCAGGTACAGGGGGTTAGATACAGAGTAAAGCTCCCTCTACACTGTCCCATCAAACACTCCCAGGGGACAGTCAGTCACAAAGGCTGTCTAAAAGTGACTGCCTTGGTCCAGAAGGGACAGCTGATGTTTCGGACAGTCACGGAGCGGAGCATGGAAAGATCCCAGCGAAGAAGTCGCTCACCTGTTATCGTTGATATCGGTTTCGTTGCCTGTGTATGAGGGAAGATGGTGGGGAAGAGGCAGGAAGAGGGAGAGAAAGGGGAAAAAGAGAGAAAGGCAGAGGGTAATTAGCAAACTGAGAGAATAGTCCTCGAACTGCTGGGGTCCTCGCACCAGCCTGTGTTTTATACATCTCCTGCCTGGAGTACCTGCGTTAGCCTGTGTTTTATACGTCTCCTGCCTGGAGTACCTGCGTTAGCCTGTGTTTTATACGTCTCCTGCCTGGAGTACCTGCGTTAGCCTGTGTTTTATACATCTGCTGCCTGGAGTACCTGCATTAGCCTGTGTTTTATACGTCTCCTGCCTGGAGCACCTGCGTTAGCCTGTGTTTTATACATCTGCTGCCTGGAGTACCTGCATTAGCCTGTGTTTTATATGTCTCCTGCCTGGAGTAGCTGCGTTAGCCTGTGTTTTATACGTCTCCTGCCTGGAGTACCTGCATTAGCCTGTGTTTTATACGTCTCCTGCCTGGAGTAGCTGCATTAGCCTGTGTTTTATACGTCTCCTGCCTGGAGTACCTGCGTTAGCCTGTGGTTTATGCATCTCCTGCCTGGAGTACCTGCGTTAGCCTGTGTTTTATACATCTCCTGCCTGGAGTACCTGTGTTTTATATGTCTCCTGCCTGGAGTACCTGTGTTTTATACGTCTCCTGCCTGGAGTACCTGCGTTAGCCTGTGTTTTATACATCTCCTGCCTGGAGTACCTGTGTTTTATACGTCTCCTGCCTGGACTACCTGTGTTTTATACGTCTCCTGCCTGGAGTACCTGCGTTAGCCTGTGTTTTATACGTCTCCTGCCTGGAGTACCTGTGTTTTATACATCTCCTGCTTGGAGTACTCGCGTTAGCCTGTGTTTTATACATCTCCTGCCTTGAGTACCTGCGTTAGCCTGTGTTTTATACATCTCCTGCCTGGAGTACCTGCATTAGCCTGTGTTTTATACATCTCCTGCCTGGAGTACCTGCGTTAGCCTGTGTTTTATACATCTCCTGCCCGGTGAACCTATGCTAGCCTGCGTTTTATACATCTCTGGCCCGGAGAACCTACAATAGCCTGTGTTTTATACAACTCCTGCCCAGAGAACCTACGCTAGCCTGTGTTTTATACATCTCCGGCCCGGGGAACCTATGCAAGCCTGTATTTTATACATCTCCTGCCTGGAGTACTCGAGTTAGACTGTGTTTTGTACATCTCCTGCCCAGGGAGCCTACAATAGTCTGCGTTTTATACATCACCTGCCCGGGGAACCTATGCAAGCCTGTGCTTTATACATCACCTGCCCGGGGACCTCTTGCTTTCCTGTGCTTTATACATCACCTGCCCGGGGACCTCTTGCTTTCCTGTCACCTGCTCTGTGGTGAGCGGAAATAGAACAAATTCCGAGGTCGCAGTCGCGGCAAGCGCATGAAACCCGGCCCAAAGGTTGCCCTCACCGTTGTCCGTGATCTGTTTTTGATACAGGTCGAAAGCATCTCCGGACGACACTGTTCCGCTTGAGCAGCTTCCGGTTAGAGAGCTGGGAAAGAGAGAGATATCAGACCCTCAGCACCATTCCCAATCCACGCACGCACACACACTCTCGCTCTCCCCCACTCCAGAGACAAGAGCCCATAACCTAGGCTGACATTCCCAGTGCAGTACTGAGGGAGTGCCGCACTGTCGGAGGGGCAGTACTGAGGGAGTGCCGCACTGTCGGAGGGGCGGTACTGAGGGAGCGCCGCACTGTCGGAGGGGCAGTACTGAGGGAGCTCCGCACTGTCAGAGGGGCAGTACTGAGGGAGCTCCGCACTGTCGGAGGGGCGGTACTGAGGGAGCGCCGCACTGTCGGAGCAGCAGTACTGAGGAAGCTCCGCACTGTCGGAGGGGCGGTACTGAGGGAGTGCCATACTGTCGGAGGGGCAGTACTGAGGGAGCGCCGCACTGTCGGAGGGGCAGTACTGAGGGAGCTCCGCACTGTCGGAGGGGCGGTACTGAGGGAGCGCCGCACTGTCGGGGAGGGGCAGTACTGAGGGAGCGCCGCACTGTCGGAGGGGCGGTACTGAGGGAGCGCCGCACTGTCGGAGGGGCAGTACTGAGGGAGTGCCGCACTGTCGGAGGGGCAGTACTGAGGGAGCGCCGCACTGTCGGAGGGGCAGTACTGAGGGAGCTCCGCACTGTCGGAGGGGCGGTACTGAGGGAGCGCCGTACTGTCGGAGGGGCGGTACTGAGGGAGCTCCGCACTGTCGGAGGGACGGTACTGAGGGAGTGCCGCACTGTCGGAGAGGCAGTACTGAGGGAGCGCCGCACTGTCGGAGGGGCAGTACTGAGGGAGTGCTGCACTGTCGGAGGGGCAGTACTGAGGGAGCGCCGCACTGTCGGAGGGGCAGTACTGAGGGAGCGCCGCACTGTCGGAGGGGCAGTACTGAGGATGCGCCGCATTGTCGGAGGGGCAGTACTGAGGGAGCGCCGCACTGTCGGAGGGGCAGTACTGAGGGAGTGCCGCACTGTCGGAAGGGCAGTACTGAGGGAGTGCCGCACTGTCGGAGGGGCAGTACTGAGGGAGCGCCGCACTGTCGGAGGGGCAGTACTGAGGGAGTGCCGCACTGTCGGAGGGGCAGTACTGAGGGAGCGCCGCACTGTCGGAGGGGCAGTACTGAGGGAGAGCCGCACTGTCGGAGGGGCAGTACTGAGGAAGCGCCGCACTGTCGGAGGGGCAGTACTGAGGGAGCGCCGCACTGTCGGAGGGGCAGTACTGAGGGAGCGCCACACTGCGCTGTTGGACATATACTGCTCCGTGAAAATCACGTCTAATCAGCATTCAAGTGCTAAACCGGTTTTAGCACCGTTAGGCAACTTCAAATGTTGGTAATCAGCAATTAGGACCAGAATTGCTAAATCCAGACTTTCCACCTGGCGTGTCTTGTGAGCAAAGCCTGCCCTCACCCTTCCACCAAACGCACCCACTTTGCACCCACCCCCCCCACCCGCCCTGCACACAAAGGGTTACACGTGAGAAACACCCTCCACTTCCCCCCACACGCTAACCCCGCCACTTACTATTTGTTGGTGGGCAGCTCCGAGGGACCAGGCATGTATATCGAGTGGGAAGTCTGGAAGAGCGAGTTGCTGTAGGTGCAGGAGTCGGGGTGATGGGACCCGTGGGTGCTGACTGAAGAGCAGGCTGGGTGGTGCCCCGGACGGATAGGCTTGGCTGGAAAAGAAGGGTAAGTATCACAGTATCTCGCAGGGCAGAAGCCAGGCCGTTCGGCCCATCGGGCCCCGTACAGGCTCTCTGAAAGAACGATCCAATTAGTCCCACTACCCTCCCCCTTCCCCAGACATGTTCAGTCCCCTGTCGCCCGGCAAATTTTTCCCTTTTCACTATCGAATCTGGCCAGAGGAAACGTTACAAGGGACACCCCTCCGTGATAAAGTGCAACATCCCCACCGACACCTGGGAGTCCCTGGGCCCAAAGACCAGTCCGCCCTAAGTGGAGGAAGTGCATCCGGGAGGGCGCTGAGCACCTCGAGTCTCGTCGCCGAGAGCGTGCAGAAACCAAGCGCAGGCAGCGGAAGGAGCGTGCGGCAAACCTGTCCCACCCTCCCCTTCCCTCGACCACTGTCTGTCCCACCTGTGACAGGGACTGTGGTTCCCCGTATTGGACTGTTCAGCCACCTAAGGACTCACTTTGAGTGGAAGCAAGTCTTCCTCGATTCCGAGGGGCTGCCTATGATGATGGTGATGAATCTGATTCCACGCGACAGCACAGAGTGAGGCCATTCGGCCCATCGTGCCCGTGCCAACTCTTTGAGTGCTCCAATTAGTCTTACACTCCACTGCCACCCCTCCCCCCATCCCCACAGTTCAATATCCTGGCCACGGCCACTGGCTAAAGAAAGACTTGCATTTATATAGCGTCTTTCACGACCACCGGACGTCCCAAAGCGCTTCACAGCCAATGAATTACTTTTTGAAGTGTAGCCACTGTTGTAATGTGGGAAACGCCAATTTGTGCACAGCAAGCTCCCACTCACAGCGATGTGATAATGACCCAGATCATCTGTTTTTTGTTGTGTTGATTGAGGGATAAATATTGGCCCCAGGACACCGGGGAAAAACTCCCCTGCTCTTCTTCCAAATAATGCCGTGGGATCTTTTAGCAACGTAGAAACAAGAAAATAGGTGCAGGAGCAGGCCATTCGGCCCTTCGAGCCTGCACCACCATTCAATATGACCATGGCTGATCATTCCCTCAGTACCCCATTCCTGCTTTCTCTCCATACCCCCTGATCCCTTTAGCCGTAAGAGCCACATCTAACTCCCTTTTGAATATATCTAACGAACTGGCCCCAACAACTTTCTGTGGTAGAGAATTCCACAGGTTCACAATTCTCTGGGTGAAGAAGTTTCTCCTCATCTCGGTCCTAAATGGCTTACCCCTTATCCTTAGACTGTGACCCCTGGTTCTGGACTTCCCCAACATTGGGAACATTCTTCCTGCATCTAACCTGTCCAATCCCGTCATAATTTTACATGTTACTATGAGACCCCCTCTCATTCTTCTAAACTCCAGCGAATATTAGCCTAGTCGATCCAGTCTCTCCTCATATGTCAGTCCTGCCATCCCGGGAATCAGTCTGGTGAACCTTCGCTGCACTCCCTCAATAGCAAGAATGTCCTTCCTCAGATTAGGAGACCAAAACTGTACACAATACTCCAGGTGTGGCCTCACCAAGGCCCTGTACAACTGTAACAGCACCTCCCTGCTCCTATACTCAAATCCTCTCGCTATGAAGGCCAACATGCCATTTGCTTTCTTCACCGCCTGCTGTACCTGCATGTCAACCTTCAATGACTGATGTACCGTGTTGCTGTGTAGCACCCACACTTACCGATCTGAGCGGAGTGGGATCGCCTGGGTAGGCTCTTGGCGCGCACCACCTCCTTGATGCGGTCGACCTCCAGCTGGTAACGCTTACGGTCTTTCATCGCCCCCTCCTTGGCCTCCTTTAGTGCGCCCTCCAGTGCCTTGACTCTCTCAGCTGTAGCGCGAAGTCGTTTCTCCAGCTTAGGAAGCTCACAGCGCAGGTCTGCATTGTCACGTACCAGCTGCCGGAGGCCGGTCGAGTCATATTTATGGGTTAGAGAGAGAAACAGAGTCAGTCAGTCAGTCAAACCGCCCGTCACAAACCAACCAGGGAATCGAGAAACGGCCAGCAAGCTCTCGGCCCTTTCCGCAAGTCAATACCTTTCACTGCCGGCAGGGAGCTCTTCGGTTGTTTAAGGTGAGGGTGGAGGAGGAATTTCTTCTCTCAGAGGGTTGTAAATCTGTGGAATTCTCTGCCCCAGAGAGCTGTGGAGGCTGGGACATTGAATATATTTCAGGCGGAGATAGACAGATGTTTGAAGTGCAGGGGGAGTCGAGGGTTTTGGGGGAGCGGGCGGGGAAGTGGAGCTGAGACCAGGATCAGATCAGCCGTGATCTCATTGAATGGCGGAGCAGGCTCGAGGGGCTGTGGTCCTATTTCTTATGTAACAGCCCAAAAAACCCAAAACCAAACCACTTTACAGTCTTCCGCACTTAATATCGACTTCAACAATTTCAGATCACAAGCACCGTCGCTCCCTTTTTGAGGGGGATATTAGCGGTTGGCAAAAATTCTGTCATTCCCATTTACACCTCTTCTAGATTCATCTTTCGTTTCTTTACTTGTCCCATTGCCATCTCCTTTCCCCTCGCATCATCATCCCCATCATGGATGCACCTGCGTGTCCAGCCAGCAGTACGGCCTCAATTATGACAGGCAGCTCCGGTTTATAAACCTGGGGGGCGTCAGGGCCGACATACGGGGGCTGCCTGTCTTTTACCAGGAACTCATCAGGGTCTGGAACAGAGTCGCCACCAAGCGGAGCTCTCTCCCCCGCCCCCCACCCCGTCTGCAGTGGCGGCTGTCCTTCGGGAACCGCTGTTCAGGAATCCGTACCTCCGCGAGCGCGGTTTAAGGTGGCAGACGGACGAGAGGGCTGTGGCCGGTGAGGTGACCAGGGTCAGGGACCTGCTCGATGGCGGAGGAGCCAAAGCCATCGAGTCGCTCAAAAACAGCGCTAGGCCCCAACTCCGATAGGTGTGTCGAGGAGGCTCGAGCACGTGGGGGGGCGATCCCGTCCGAACTGACCCCCGTCCGGACGGAATTCCTCATCGGCGCCAAGCCCCGAAACCTCCCTCGGGAACCGGCGCCTCACAACTTGAGCCTCCTCTGGGAAATCCCCTCCGTGCCTTTCAGTTCTGCGCGCGGAGGGAGGGGTTTCCTGTACGGGCTGCTCCTGCACACTCTCCACCTTGCCATCCTCGTCTGCCGTCCGGACACACCATGGCGCGCCATCTTGCTGTCCGGAGGAGGTGGGGGTCCCCAATGGAGTGCTCTCTACGCGGGAGCCCTCCCGTTATTTATTGGGGACTTGGCCTGGAGTGTGGTGCACGGGGCAGTCCCCTGCAATCGGTTTTTAAGTCGGTTCACGGGCTCCCGGGCCGCCTGCAATTTCTGCGGTCTGGAGGAGTCAGTGTTCCACGTGTATGTTCGGTGTGTGAGGTTGCAGCCCCTCTTCCAATATTTGAAGGGGCTGCTCCTCAAATTCTGGCTGCACTTCAGTCCCACACTCCTGATCTTTGGGCCCCCTGTGCGGAGGGGAGCGGGCAGGTCCGAGGGCCTCCTCGTAGGACTGCTCCTGGGCACGGCCAAGGGGGCCATCAGCCGGTCCAGGCAGCGGGCGGTCGAGGGGGTCGTTCAGCCCGACTGCCTGCCTCTCTTCCGCGGTTACATCCGAGCCAGGGTGTCCCTGGAGATGGAGCACGCGGTGTCCACCGGTACGCTCGCGGCCTTCCGCGAGAGGTGGGCGCCGGAGGGACTGGAGTGCATCATCACCCCCGGCAACAGGATTATAATTTGATCTGCAAAGTTCCCTGAAAGTTTTATTGTTAATTTGTAGGTTCTAGTGCCCTGTTAATAAGTTTATTTGTTAATTTAAAACAGTTGTAGAGCTGTTGAGTGGGAGTGGCTAAGCCAGTCATGTGATGTTCACAAGACTCAATAAAACCCCAGCCAGTTGGGTTCGGGGGATCCACGATGGGGCCAGTTGGTTGTGAGCCTGGTGGATGAACCGGTAATGTGTGGTGTGATTGTTAAACCTTTGCTAATAAACCAACTAGTTCTTAATATCAGAAAAAGCTGGAACTCTCAGGTGGTCAGTCAGCATCGGTGGAGGGAAACAGAGTTAGCATTTGGGGTCTGTGACCCTTTGTCACGTATTGCTATGAATTCTTAAGCAAAGAACCCATGAAGCAAATACATTACACTACCTTTTTTCATTTGATCAGTCCTGCCTTCTATCAGCCCTTCCCTTTCGTTCCTTCCAACCAAAAAGTCATCGACCTGAAACATTAACTCTGTTTCCCTCTCCACAGATGCTGCCTGACTCGCTCGGTGTTTCCAAAATGTTCCGGTTTTATTCCAACCAAGCCCTCTATTGCCATCCTTGGTTCCCCCTTGTACCCAGACCTTTCCGTCACTCCCAAACCCACCACCTCCACCGCCTCGAGGGACAAGGGCAGCAGGTGCATGGGAACACCACCATTGTTCCCCTCCGAGTCACCACACCATCCCGACTTGAAAATATATCGGCCCTTCCTTCATCGTCGCTGGGTCACAATCCTGGAACTCCCTCCCTAACAGCACTGTGGGAGCACCTTCACCACACGGACTGCAGCGGTTCAAGAAGACGGCTCACCACCACCTTCTCCGAGGGAAATTAGGGGGATGGGCAATAAATGCCAGCGATGCACACATCCCGAGAATGAATTAAAAAAAAAAAATTGAATTGTGGCCTTTTGAAGAGACGCGCCAGTGATGCACAGTTTTGCCCGAGCAGCAGAATGATATGTCGTGCATGGCAGCGTGTAGGGCCCCTTTCTTTATAAAGCCGCACGATCCATGAGCAATGCCACGGGAGGAGGGAGAGCCACCAATACATTCTTTTGCATTGAGCAATTTACAAAAGTAGATGCAACAGCCCCATCCTCTGGCAGAAACAGGTCCACACAGAGCAGCGAGTTTTGCTTTTGGACTCAGCCGGGACGGAGGACTTAACTCCGATGTACCTTCCACAAGCGCCCGTACGGAAGCAAGGGGTGGGGAGGTCCGGACACCCAATCTTTCAGGATGTCACGAGCAGGGTGGGTAAGGGGGAACCAGTGGACGTGGTGTATTTGGATTTCATGAAGGCATTCAATAAGGTGTCACATAAGAGGTTACTGCACAAGGTAAAAGTTCACGGGGTTGGGGGTAATATATTAGTTAGCCAATCCTCTATCCATGCTAACAGAAAACAGAGTCGGAACAAATGGGCCATTTTCCCGTTGGCAACCAGTAACTAGTGGGGTGCCGCAGGGATCAGTGCTGGGACCCCAACTATATTAACGACTTGGAAGAAGGGACCGAGTGTAACGTAGCCAAGTTTGCTGACGATACAAAGATGGATGGAAAAGCAATGTGTGAGGAGGACACAAAAAATCTGCAAAAGGATATAGACAGGCTGAGTGAGTGGGCAAAAATTTGACAGATGGAGTATAATGTGGGAAATGTGAGGTTATCCACTTTGTCAGAAAGAATAGAGAAGCAAATTATAATTTAAATGGAGAAAAATTACAAAGTGCTGCAGTACAGTGGGACCTGGGAGTACTTGTGCATGAAACACAAAAAGTTAGTATGCAGGTAAAGCAAGTGATCAGGAAGGCCAATGGTATCTTCGCCTTTATTGCAAAGGGGATGGAGTATAAACACAGAGAAATCCTGCTACAACTGTACAGGGTATTGGTGAGGCCACACCTGGAGTACTGCGTGCAGTTTTGGCCTCCGTATTTAAGGAATGATATACGTGCATTGGAGGCTGTTCAGAGAAGGTTCACTCGGTTGATTCTGGAGATAGGGGGTTGACTTATGAGGTTAGGTTGAGTAGGTTAGGCCTATACACATTGGAATTCAGAAGAATGAGAGGTGATCTTATCGAAACGTATCAGATTATGAGGGGGCTCGACAAGGTGGATGCAGAGAGGATGTTCCCACTGATGGGGGAGACTAGAACTAGGAGACATAGTCTTAGAATAAGGGGCCACCCATTTAAAACTGAGATGAGGAGGAATTTCTTCTCTCAGAGGGTTGTAAATCTGTGGAATTCTCTGCCCCAGAGAGCTGTGGAGGCTGGGACATTGAATATATTTAAGGTGGAGATAGACAGATTTTTGGATGATAAGGGAGTAAAAGGTTATGGGGAACAGGCAGGGAAGTGGAGCTGAGTCCATGATCAGATCAGCCATGATCTTATAGAAATTTACAGCACGGAGGGAGGCCATTTCGGCCCATCGTGTCCATGCCGGCCGACCAAGAGCTACCCAGCCTAATCCCACTTTCCCGATCTCAGTCCGTAGCCCTGTAGGTTACGGCACTTCAAGTGCACATCCAAATGTGGTGAGGGTTTCTGCCTCTACCACCCTTTCAGGCCGTGAGTTCCGCCCCAGACCCCCACCACCCTCTGGGTGAAGACATTTTGTCTCATATCCCCTCTAAACCTCCCCCCAATTACTTTAAATCTGTGCCCCCTGGTTGTTGAGCCCTCTGCCAAGGGGAACAGGTCCTTCCTATCCACTCTATCCAGGCCCCTCATCATTTTATACACCTCAATCAGGTCTCCCCTCAGCCTCCTCTGTTCCAAAGAAAACAACCCCAGCCTATCCAATCTTTCCTCATCGCTAAAATTCTCCAGTCCAGGCAATATCCTGGTAAATCTCCTCTGTACCCTCTCCAGTGCAACATCCTGGTAAATCTCCTCTGCACCCTCTCCAGTGCAACATCCTGATAAATCTCCTCTGTACCCTCTCCAGTGCAACATCCTGGTAAATCTCCTCTGTACCCTCTCCAGTGCAACATCCTGGTAAATCTCCTCTGTACCCTCTCTAGTGCAATACCCTGGTAAATCTCCTCTGCACCCTCTCCAGTGCAACAGCCTGGTAAATCTCCTCTGTAACCTCTCCAGTGCAACATCCTGGTAAATCTCCTCTGTACCCTCTCCAGTGCAACATCCTGGTAAATCTCCTCTGTACCCTCTCCAGTGCAATCAAATCTTTCCTGTAATGTGGTATTACCATGTGACCTCACAGCTTCCCACAAGACCCATTCCATCAATGTCACGTCACATCACGTCACTGATGTTCTACTGGTTTATATCAGATTACACAGGATATACGGCACACTGGGTGTCCCTGTACACCAGTCATTGTAAGCAAACACGCAGGTGCAGCAAGCAGTTAGGAAGGCCAATGGTATGTTGGCCTTCATTGCAAGAGGGTTTGAGTACAGGAGCAAGGAAGTCTTACTCCAGTTATACAGGGCCTTGGTGAGACCACACCTGGAGTATTGTGTGCAGTTTGGGTCTCCTTACCTAAGGAAGGATATACTTGCCATCGAGGGAGTGCAGCGAAGGTTTACCAGACTGATTCCTGGGAGGGCAGGACTGCCGTATGAGGAGAGATTGGGTCGACTGGGCCTGTATTCACTGGAGTTTAGAAGAATGAGAGGGGATCTCATTGAAAGGTATAAAATTCTGACGGGGTTGGACAGACTGGATGCAGGGAGGATATTTCCCCGGGGCTGGGAAGTGTAGAACAAGGGGTCACACAGTCTCAGGATACGGGGTAGGAAATTTAGGACCGAGATGAGGAGAAATGTTTTCACTCCGAGGGAGGTGAACCTGTGGAATTCTCTACCACAGAAGGCTGTGGAGGCCAAGTCACTGAATATATTTAAGAGGGAGATAGAGAGATTTCTAGACACAAAAGGCATCAAAGGGGTATGGGGAGAAAGCGGGAATATGGTGTTGAGATAGAGGGTCAGCCATGATCATATTGAATGGTGGTGCAGGCTCGAAGGGCCGAATGGCCTACTCCTGCACCTATTTTCTATGTTTCTAAATACAATAAAGGCATCAGGTGACGAGGTCACCTGACAAAGTTCCTGTGTAATGGAACCATCTTGTAGTCTGAATATGTTGTGGTGTCGGAGACAAGATATCACATTGACGAATGAGGATACGATTATCGTGAAATTTCTGTTGGTGGATGATCCAGCCAACTGACCGAGATACTTTGAGGGCTTCTTTGTTTTGCAGAGCAGCTAAAATTCCAAGGTAAATTTCAAGCACACTTGGCTGAACTGAAGATGGCCGCGCCGATGGGAACAACAGGGAGTTTGGGCGCGTTTCAATGCAGGAAGGGGGTACTGAAGTTTCATGTTCAGCCATGAACTCATTGAATGGCGGTGCAGGCTAGAAGGGCTGAATGGCCTGCTCCTGCACCTATTTTCTATGTTTCTATGTTTCTATGAGCGGAAGACTTTCGAACCTCCCCCCTCAGTTGTTTGTTCACCCCTCTGGACTGTACGCATCTGTACGCCAGGTAGGGACTGTCTCAGGCCTGGCTGTCAAAGGGCCGGCCCGACCATCACACGTAAAGAATCGCCACTCGGGGTGGGGGCGAGAGGTGTTCGGAAGTGTCGAAAGTTACATGAGATCCCCTCCCACAGCGAGGGTTTGATGTCTTGAAGACGGGAGAGAGAGGCAACTTGCAGAAAGAAGGGAGAACAACAAAAAAATACTTTGAAAGGCATCAGTTTGACTATTTTCAGGAAGTGAGAGAACCGGACTTCCTGGACATAACCATCCCTCTTTCCCGTGGAGAAGCATGCTTTAAATACCCAGGCGTTTAGTGCAGGGGAAGCGAAAATATATCACCTTTCACCACCACCGAACTTCTCAAAGCGCTTTACAGCCAATGAAGTACTTTTGGAGTGTAGTCACTGTTGTAATGTGGGAAACGCAGCCGCCAATTTGCGCACAGCAAGCTCCCACACACAGCAATGTGATAATGACCAGATCATCTGTTTTTTTGTTATGTTGATTGAGGAATAAATATTGGCCCCAGGACACCGGGGAGAACTCCCCCTGCTCTTCTTCCAAATAGTGGCCCCGGGATCTTTTACGTCCGCCTGAGAGAGCAGACGGGGCCTCGGTAAAACATCTCATCCGAAAGACGGCACCTTCGACAGTGCGGCGCTCCCTCAGTACTGCCCCTCCGACAGTGCGGCACTCCCTCAGTACTGCCCCTTCGACAGTGCAGCGCTCCCTCAGTACTGCCCCTCCGACAGTGCGGCGCTCCCTCAGTACTGCCCCTCCGACAGTGCGGCACTCCCTCAGTACTGCCCCTCCGACAGTGCGGCGCTCCCTCAGTACTGCCCCTCCGACAGTGCGGCACTCCCTCAGTACTGCCCCTCCGACAGTACGGCACTCCCTCAGTACTGCCCCTCCGACAGTGCGGCGCTCCCTCAGTACTGCCCCTCCGACAGTGCGGCGCTCCCTCAGTACTGCCCCTCCGACAGTGCGGCACTCCCTCAGTACTGCCCCTCCGACAGTGCGGCACTCCCTCAGTACTGCCCCTCCGACAGTGCGGCGCTCCCTCAGTACTGCCCGTCCAACAGTGCCGCGCTCCCTCAGTACTGCCCCTCAGACACTCCCTCAGTACTGCCCCTTCGACAATGCAGAGCTCCCTCAGTACCGCCCCTCCAACAGTGCAGCACTCCCTCAGTAGCGCCCCTCCGACAGTGCGGCGCTCCCTCTGTCCTGCCCCTCCGACACTCCCTCAGTCGTGCCCCTCCGACAGTGCGGCGCTCCCTCAGCACTGCACTGGAGTGTCAGCCTAGATTTTTGGTGCTCACGTTCCTGGAGTGGGACTTGAACCCACAACCTTCTGACTCCGAGGTGAGAGAGCTACACAGTGACTTGCAGATGACACTAAAAGGACATGCCTTATAGAAAATCCCACAACACACACTACCACCCCCCAACCACAGCCAACCCAAACTAGTGAACTTTCAACCTCCAGTCCTAATCAAGGCAGAGCAGTCCAGCACAGCAAGCAAGCAGATATCTCAGCCAATAGCAGGTCATGCATGTTAACAAGGCCACTGCTGTGATGTGTGTCGAGCAAACAGTGATCGAGTGGGGGCAGTGAAGGGGAACGGAGAAAATCTTAACTGGGAATAGAGTGGGGCACCTATTCTAAGTGGCAATGTGGGATTGGCATCCCTTGGCCTTGATACAGAGGAAATACTTGCCTGAGATGTGGTGCTACGAAGGTTCACTAGGCTGATTCCTGGGATCAGAGGGGTTGTCCCATGAAGTGAGGTTGAGTAGATTGGGCCCAGCCTCCCTGGAGTGTAGCAGAATGGGAGGTGACCTCAAGATTCTGAGGGGTGATTGACTCGCCTCGGAGGAGTTAGAAGGTGATGGGTTCAAGACCCACACCGGAGACTCAAGCCCATAATCCAGGATGACACTCCCGATGCTATTACCGAGGGAGTGGCGGGCTGTAGGAGAGGCGGTACCGAGGGAACGCCGCACTGTCGGAGGGGCGATACTGAGGGAGCGCCGCACTGTCGGAGGGGCGGTACCGAGGGAGCGCCGCACTGTCGGAGGGGCGATACTGAGGGAGCGCCGCACTGTCGGAGGGGCGGTACTGAGGGAGCGCCGCACAGTCGGAGGGGCAGTACTGAGGGAGCGCCGCACTGTCGGAGGGGCAGTACTGAGGGAGCGCCGCACTGTCGGAGGGGCAGTACTGAGGGAGCGCCGCACTGTCGGAGGGGCGGTACTGAGGGAGCGCTGCGCTGTCGGAGGGATGGTACTGAAGGAGCGCCGCGCTGTCGGAGGGGCGGTACTGAGGGAGCGCCGCACTGTCGGAGGGGCAGTACTGAGGGAGCGCCGCACTGTCGGAGGGGCAGTACTGAGGGAGCGCCGCACTGTCGGAGGGGCGGTACTGAGGGAGCGCTGCGCTGTCGGAGGGATGGTACTGAAGGAGCGCCGCGCTGTCGGAGGGGCGGTACTGAGGGAGCGCCGCACTGTCGGAGGGGCAGTACTGAGGGAGTGCCGCACTGTCGGAGGGGCAGTACTGAGGGAGCGCCGCACTGTCGGAGGGGCAGTACTGAGGGAGCGCCGCACTGTCGGAGGGGCAGTACTGAGGGAGCGCCGCACTGCCGGACGAGATGTTGAACCAAGGTCCCGGCCTGCTCTCTCGGGTGGCCGTAAGGGATCCCACCAGTGGCGGGGAGGGTGCACGGGATGGTGAAAATCAGTCAACAAAGAATGAAACAGGATCCATGATACCGCCGTGCACACACACAATGTTTTCGCGTCTTGACATCTCAACACAAAGCCATAGCGGGGTGGAGGGGAGGGGGAAGGAAGGAAGGAAAGGACAAGACTAGGAAGGGTGGGGGGGGGGGGGAGAGGGGAAAGAGAGAGGTACCTTGTTGTGCCAGAGCATCACCTGGAGTCGCGGGGTGTGGGGGGGGGGGGGGCGGGGGGAAAGAGGGGGTGAGCGGAAAACGGGACAAAAAAGATAGAAGGAAGAAAGAAAAAAAAAAGGAAGAGTAAAGGATCAGGCAGATATGGCTAACAGCAAACAGAATATAGGCCACACCCAAAAGGAAACACAAATGCAGCATTGGCTGAGATGGAACGCAACAAAATTTGGACGCCTCTCCAGCCTCCGCACCAATAAGCAACAGAATTGGGAGTTTGGGGGAGGAAGAGGGTAAGGGGATGAAATTTGGTTGGGGGGTTGGTAGGGTTTGCTGAGGGTGAATAAATACTTGCCCCCTCCAACCACTCCGCACCTACAGCGGTCAAGGCGCAGGATACCAGGCTGCCCCGCGCCACGTTTGACAGGGTGCCCGGTCAAGGGCTTGTGCCGATCAGCCCATTACCAGTCCCCGAGAGACCGACAGCTTTACCCAACCTTCCCCCTCCCAGCCCATCCCGCGCCGTCCGAAATTCTCCCCCCCCCTAGATGGACTCGGGGGAGGCGTCAGCCTGGGATCTGACTCCGAGACCAACCCCAGCGCGCGATGGAGACAAATTATTCGGAGCAGGAGTCGGCCATTCGGCTCCTCGAGCCTGCTCCGCCATTCAATGAGATCACGGCTGATCTTCTACCTCAACTCCACTTTCCCGCCCCATCCCTCGATTCCCTTAATATCCAAAACTCTATCGATCTCAGCCTTGAATATACTCAACGACTGGGCCTCCACAGCCCTCTGGGGCAGAGAATTCCAAAGATTCACTCCCCCTCTGAGTGAAGACATTCCTCCTCATCTCAGTCCTAAATGGCCGACCCCTTATCCTGAGACTGTGTGACCCCTGGTTCTAGACTCCCCAGCCCGGGGGGAAACATCCTCCCTGCATCTACTCTGTCAATCCCCCTCAGAATTTTATACGTTTCACAATGAGATCACCTCTCGTTCTTCTAGACTCCAGAGTATGGGCCCATTCTGCACAATCTCTCCTCACAGGACAACCCTCTCATCCCAGGAATCAATCGAGTGAACCTTCGTTGCGCTCCCTCCGAAGCAAGAATGAGCCAGACTGACAGGAGATGGAGACAGCTGAGAATGGCCAATCATCACCCATCCAAACATCAAGACCCTCTCCCCAACAGTCCACTCCATTGGACAGCTCCAAGGTTTTGTGCTCCCACTCCCCGACCCAGACAATTCCCCGCCAGCATCATTCCTTGGGCGAGGAATTTCCGCAAAGCAGCTGCAAATCCCCCTTGACCCCAGTCTTACCCAATGCCCGCCCTCCCTACGGTCATGGTTGGGTATAAGAACATAAGAAATAGGAGCAGGAGTCGGCCATTCGGCCCCTCGAGCCTGCTCAGCCATTCAATGAGATCACGGCTGATCTTCGACCTCAACTCCACTTTCCCGCCCGATCCCTCGATTCCCTTAATATCCAAAAATCTATCGATCTCGGCCTTGAATATACTCAACGACTGAGCCTCCACAGCCCTCTGGGGCAGAGAATTCCAAAGATTCATCACCCACCGAGTGAAGAAGTTCCTCCTCATCTCAGTCCTAAATGGCCGACCCCTTATCCTGAGACTGTGACCCCTGGTTCTAGACTCCCCAGCCCGGGGGAAACACCCTCCCTGCATCTACCCTGACAAGCCCTGTAAGAATTTTGTATGTTTCAGTGAGATCACCTCTCATTCTTCTAAACTCCAGAGAATATCGGCCCAGTCTGCTCAATCTCTCCTCATAGGACAATCCTGCCCCAATCCCAGGAATCAGTCTGGTGAACCTTCGCTGCACTCCCTCTATGGCAAGTATATCCTTCCTTAGGTAAGGAGACCAAAACTGTGCACAATACTCCAGGTGTGGTCTCACCAGGACCCTGTATAACTGTAGTAAGACGTCTTCACTCTTATACTCAAATCCTCCTGTAATAAAGGCCAACATACCATTTGCTCGAATCACTTGCTGTACCTGCAGGTTAACTTTCAGTGATTGGTGTACAAGGACAGCCAGGTCCCTCTGAACACCGACATTTCACAATCTCTCACCCTTTAAAAGATAACTTCACATTTCTCCACATTATATTCCATTTGCGGTGTTCTTGCCCACTCACTTAGCCTGTCTCTATCCCCTTGAAGCCTCTCTCACAACTTACATTCCCACCTATGACATTGTGTTGCCTAATTAACCTATCCCATTCCCCTTCACAGCCATTTTACTCTTGTCTATCCGACCCCCTCTCAGTTGTCTCTTTTCAGTGATGATGACCTTAAGTTTACGTGGAACTACATAGAATGTACAGCACAGAAACAGGCCATTCGGGGTCTATACTCCACACCAGCCCCCTCCCACCCCTCTCCATCTCACCCCATCACCATATCCTTCTCTATCTTTCTCGCTCATGTCTTTATCCAGCTTCCCCCTTAAATGCATCGATACTATTCGCCTCAACCCCTCCCCTGTGGCAGCGAGTTCCACATTCCCACCCTGCTCTGGGTAAAGAAGTTTCTCCTGAATTGCCCTGTTGGATTTCTTGGTGACTATCTCACACTGATGGGCTCCCCCAGTTTTGCTGTTCCACCACAAGTGGAAACACTCCACTCCGGAGGGAGGAAATTGCAGTCGGTCACAGCGCCCCGGGAAAAGGTCGGAACAGGGGCGCTGAAGGGGTTCGGAGCCCGTGAGCAGCGGCACTTGAGCACATCTCCGGCATGCCACACTCTCGGATTTGACAGCGATGCGATATTTGCTTGTAGCGCCCCCATAGTGAAGCCGGCAGACAAAGCCTGGTGTGCGGAGCAGTCCCGGGGCGTTAAGGGAAGGAACGATTGAAAAAGCTAAGAGAAATTCATGTTTTTGATTTTCTTTTGCGATTCACCTTGAAGAGGGAGGCCACTAAGATCCAGGTTGGTGATTGGAGCGGGGGCAGGTACAGCAGGAGGGGCGAAGGAGCGGCGAGAGATTGTAGAGGGATGTGATCAGGGCCCAGGAGAGGTGTGTGTCTGTGCGATATGTGTGCGCACTGGGTCCGTGCAGCAGAGCTGGTCTCCAGTCGTCCTGGTTAACCCTTGCCCCTGGACCAAGACCTCGCTCTGTCAAGCCCGTGTGGTGGCTGGTGTGCAACGGTCACCCCACGTTAAAATAATCCACCCACAGGCATCTTCCACCCTTCAGGATGTAGTTCGGGATCTGGAATATTAGCTCCTTCATCGAAACACCTGTGAACTCATTCCTCTTTGATGTGAAAGCAAGCCATCCTCGCTTCGAGGGACTGCCTATGATGGTGAAGACTTTATTGGGAATGGTTTTTTTGCAAGAAGGCCTCTCTCAGGAAGCTCCGAAGCCGGCTCTTTAGCAACAGGATATTCAGTCGCTCACCAGACTAGCGCCCTAAGGGAGATGTGGAATGGCCCTTTGTATTCTGCCCCACACTCAGGGCGTGGCAACCGAATGTTTCGGCTGCCCATCGCAAACCATTTTCCAATCGAATTTCCAGCCCTTTGCGTCTACTCTATCAAAACCTCTCCTCACTCTCAAAAAATCTGCAAAAGGACACAGACAGGCTAAGTGAGTGGGCAAAAATTTGGCAGATGGAGTATAATGTTGGAAAGTGTGAGGTCATGCACTTTGGCAGAAAAAAAATCAAAGAGCAAGTTATTATTTAAATGGCGAAAGATTGCAAAGTACTGCAGTACAGCGGGACCTGGGGGTACTTGTGCATGAAACACAAAAGGTTAGTATGCAGGTACAGCAAGTGATCAGGAAGGCCAATGGTATCTTGGCCTTTATTGCAAAGGGGATGGAGTATAAAAGCAGGGAAGTCTTGCTACAGTTATACAGGGTATTGGTGAGGCCACACCTGGAGTACTGCGTGCAGTTTTGGTTTCCGTATTTACGAAAGGATATACTTGCTTTGGAGGCAGTTCAGAGAAGGTTCACTCGGTTGATTCCGGGGATGAGGGGGTTGACTTATGAGGAAAGGTTGAGTAGGTTGGGCCTCTACTCATTGGAGTTCAGAGGTGATCTTATCGAAACGTATAAGATTATGAGGGGGCTCGACAAGGTGGATGCAGAGAGGATGTTTCCACTGATGGGGGAGACTAGAACTAGGGGGCATGGTCTTAGAATAAGGGGCCGCCCATTTAAAACTGAGATGAGGAGGAATTTCTTCTCTCAGAGGGTTGTAAATCTGTGGAATTCTCTGCCCCAGAGAGCTGTGGAGGCTGGGACATTGAATATATTTAAGGCGGAGATAGACAGATCTTTGAGCGATAAGGGAGTGAAGGGTTATGGGGAGCGGGCGGGGAAGTGGAGCTGAGTCCATGATCGGATCAGCCATGGTCGTATTAAATGGCGGAGCAGGCTCGAGGGGCCGAATGGCCGGCTCCTGCTCCTATTCCTTATGTCCTTATTAAATTAGGTCACCTCTCGGCTTCCTCTTTTCAAGAGAAAAAGAGAGACCCCCACAGCCTGTTCATCCAAGGTGTTCCAAATTGGTCAAGGACACTAAATAACCTAACACGCGAGAGCAACCTCATATGCTCCACTTTACACCATCGTCAGGGACTTGAGCCTGGTTTCAGATTGGTCCAGGAGCAAGGGTACTGTTGAAGAGTGTTTGCCAACCCTTTCTTGCATTGCCCTGGATCCTGCAGCAATTGAGGATTAATCGCCCAGGTATTAAAAAAAAAAAATCACCCATTTCTATTTCTCATCTACATGCTGCCCCTCGGTGACAACAACAACGTGTATTTATATAGCGCCTTTAACGTAGTAAAATGTCCCAAGGCGCTTCACAGGCTGGTTATAAGACAAAAATTTGACACCGAGCCGCTCAAGAAAAAATTACGTCAGAGGTTTAGGGACGGAGTTCCAGAGCTTGGGGCCCAGGCAACAGAAAGCACGGCCACCGATGGTGGAGCGATTATAATCAGGGATGGTCATGAGGGCAGAATTAGAGGAGTGCAGAGATCTCGGGGGGGTTGTGGGGCTGGAGGAGGTTACAGAGATAGGGAGGGGTGTAGGGGCTGGAGGTTACAGAGATAGGGAGGGGTGTAGGGGCTGGAGGAGGTTACAGAGATAGGGAGGGGTGTAGGGGCTGGAGGAGGTTACAGAGATAGGGAGGGGTGCAGGGACTGGAGGTTACACAGATAGGGAGGGGTGTAGGGGCTGGAGGTTACAGAGATAGAGAGGGGTGTAGGGGCTGGAGGTGGTTACAGAGATAGGGAGGGGTGTAGGGGCTGGAGGTTACAGAGATAGGGAGGGGTGTAGGGGCTGGAGGACGTTACAGAGATAGGGAAGGGTGTAGGGGCTGGAGGTTACAGAGATAGGGAGGGATGTAGGGGCTGGAGGAGGTTACAGAGATAGGGAGGGGTGTAGGGGCTGGAGGTTACAGAGATAGGGAGGGGTGTAGGGGCTGGAGGAGGTTACAGAGATAGGGAGGGTTGTAGGAGGCTGGAGGTTACAGAGATAGGGAGGGGTGTAGGGGCTGGAGGAGGTTACAGAGATAGGGAGGGTGTACGGGGCTGGAGGAGGTTACAGATATAGGGAGGTGTGTACGGGCTGGAGGAGGTTACAGAGATAGGGAGGGGTGTAGGGACTGGAGGTGGTTACAGAGATAGGGAGGGGTGTAGGGGCTGGAGGTTACAGAGATAGGGAGGGGTGTAGGGGCTGGAGGAGGTTACAGAGATGGGGAGGGGTGTAGAGGCTGGAGGGGGTTACAGAGATAGGGAGGGGTGTAGGGGCTGGAGGGGGTTACAGAGATAGGGAGGGGTGACGGGACTGGAGGGGGTTACAAAGATAGGGAGGGGTGTAGGGGCTGGAGGAGGTTACAGAGAAAGGGAGGGGTGTAGGGAGCTGGAGAAGGTTACAGAGATAGGGAGGGCTGATGGGGCTGGAGGGGGTTTCAAAGATAGGGAGGGGTGTAGGGGCTGGGGAAGGTTACAGAGAAAGGGAGGGGTGTAGGGGCTGGAGGGGGTTACAGAGATAGGGAGGGGTGTAGGGGCTGGAGGGGGTTACAGAGATAGGGAGGGGTGACAGGGCTGGAGGGGGTTACAAAGATAGGGAGGGGTGTAGGGGCTGGAGGAGGTTACAGAGAAAGGGAGGGGTGTAGGAGCTGGAGGAGGTTACAGAGATACGGAGGGGGCGAGGAGGCCAGGGAGGGATTTGTAAACAAGGATGAGGATTTTGAAATCGAGGTGTTACCTAACTGGAAGCCAATGTTGGTCAGCGAGCACGGGTGGTGATGGGTGAGCGGGACTGGGTGCGAGTTAGGACACGGGGCAGTGAGCACGGGGGGTGATGGGTGAGTGGCACTCGGTGCGAGTTAGGACACGGGGTCAGTGAGCACGGGGGGTGATGGGTGAGCGGGACCCGGTGCAAGTTAGGACACGGGGTCAGTGAGCACAGGGGATGATGGGTGAGTGGGACTCGGTGCGAGTTAGGACACGGGGTCAGTGAGCACAGGGGGTGATGGGTGAGCGGGACTGGGTGCGAGTTAGGACACGGGGGCAGCGAGCACAGGGGGTGATGGGTGAGCGGGACTCGGTGCGAGTTAGGACACGGGGGCAGTGAGCACAGGGGGTGATGGGTGAGCGGGACTCGGTGCGAGTTAGGACACGGGGGCAGCCGAGTTTTGGATCACCTCTAGTTTACGTCGGGTAGAATGTGGGAGGCCGGCCAGGAGTGCGTTGGAATAGTCAAGTCTGGAGGTAACGGGGGCACGGATGAGGGTTTCAGCAGCGGATGAGCTGAGGCAGGGGGCGGAGACGGGCGATGTTACGGAGGGTGGAAACAGGCGGTTTTAGTTATGCTGCGGGATATGTGGCCGGAAGCTCATTTCAGGGTCAGATATAACACCCAGGTTGTGAACAGTCTGGTTCAGCCTCTGACAGGAGTTGGTGGTGAGAGAATGGATTTCATCACCCGAACACACAGCGTCAGTTCCCACGTGTACGCTGACGACACCCAGCGCTACCTCTCCACCACTTCTCTCCACCTCTCCATGGTCTCTAAATTGTCAGACTGCTTGTCCGACATCCAGTTCTGGAAGGGTAGAAATTTTCCCCAATTGAATATTGGGAAGACCGAAGCCATTGTTCTCGGTCCCTGCCACAAACTGCGTTCCCCAGCCCCCGACTCCCTCCCTCTCCCCAACTCCTGTCTGAGGCTGAACCAGACTGTTACATTAGGAACAGTTACATTAGATCATGGCCGAGCTCTACAACCAGCGTTGGCTCCCGTCACCAGACACACCCAGACCCTCCCTCTCCCTCCCTCACTCGTGCCCTGGCACCCTACCTTGTGCGTTGGCCGAATCCAGTGCTGGCTTTGCATGCAAAAATTCATCCTATAATCTAACAGTATCCGAGAGAGGTTGGTTCATCCTACCCTGTCAATAACCATCCTGCCATTTGGGTGCGGCCTATGCAAACCTCAAGACATCTCGAAAACAACAAACAATATAACCGAAAATATATCCAAACTTTTGAGACAGCAGTTAACAAGATTAATTAAACAGCCCTTTCATCAAAACAGTCTGGAACTAGACATGGGGATCCACTGGGGTTGAACTGATGATGAGGGGAACACAATGGTGGGGGTAGACTAGGCTGTGGGTGATGGTGGGTGAGGAGGATGAGTTGGGGACATTAGGAGAAAGGCCTTTATTGAGGTTTACAATTGATGCACCTGTGCGTAAGCTCACAAGTTCGTAGAGCTGTTCCGGCAGAGGCGAGGGTCCCCAATGGAGTGCTCGCTATGCGGGAGTCCTCCCGTTATTTATTGGGGAACTTGGCCTGGAGGGTGGTGCACGGGGCAGTCCCGTGCAATCGGTTTTTAAGTCGGTTCACGGACTCCCGGGCCGCCTGCAATTTCTGCGGTCTGGAGCAGTCCGTGTTCCACGTGTATGTTCGGTGTGTGAGGTTGCAGCCCCTCTTCCAATATTTGAAGGGGCTGCTCCTCAAATTCTGGCTGCACTTCAGTCCCACACTCCTGATCTTTGGGCACCCTGTGCGGAGGGGAGCGGGCAGGTCCGAGGGCCTCCTCGTAGGACTGCTCCTGGGCCTGGCCAAGGGGGCCATCAGCCGGTCCAGGCAGCGGGCGGTCGATGGGGTCGTTCAGCCCCGACTGCCTGCCTCTCTTCCGCGGTTACATCCGGTCCAGGGTGTCCCTGGAGATGGAGCACGCGGTGTCCACCGGTACGCTCGCGGCCTTCCGCGAGAGGTGGGCGCCGGAGGGACTGGACTGCATCATCACCCCCGGGAACAGAATTATAATTTGATTTGTTAATTCGTTGGTTCTAGTACCCCTTTAATGAGGGGGGGCACTTGATTTATAGTTTCGCACTAAAATAGTTGTAGAGCTGTTGAATTGGGAGGGGCTTACCCAGTCACATGATGTTCACAAGACTCAATAAAACCCCAGCCAGTTGGGTCTAGGTCATCCACGATGGGGCAGGTGGTTGGAGAGTCAGGTGGATGAACTGGTAATGTGTCGTGTGATTGTTCAACCTTTTGCTAATAAACCAACTAGTTCTTAATCGCAATGTGTTGCTATTAATTCTTAAGCAAAGAACCCATGAAGCAAAATGCATTTCATGGTTGGAGTACAAGAGTAACGAAGTCTTACTGATATCGTGCACGATTTTGCTGTGACCACACCTGGAGTACTGCGCGCAGTTTGGGTCTCCTTATCTAAGGAAGGATCTACTTGCCTTCGACGCAGTGCAACGAAGGTTCACCAGACTGATTCCTGGGATGGGGGGATTGTCCGATGAGGAGAGATTGAGCAGACTGGGCCGATATTCTCTGGAGTTTAGAAGAATGAGAGGTGATCTCATTGAAACAGACCAGATTCTGAGGGGGATTGACAGGGTAGATGCAGGGAGGATGTTTCCCCCCCCCGGGCTGGGGAGTCTAGAACCAGGGGTCACGCAGTCTCAGGATAAGGGGTCAGCCATTTAGGACTGAGATGAGGAGGAATTTCTTCACTCAGAGGGAGGTGAATCTTTGGAATTCTCTGCCCCAGAGGGCTGTGGAGGCTCAGTCGTTGAGTATATTCAAGGCTGAGATCGGTAGATATTTGGATACTAAGGAAATCGAGGGATCGGGCGGGAAAGTGGAGTTGAGGTCGAAGATCAGCCGTGATCGTATTGAATGGCGGAGCAGGCTCGAGGGGCCGAATGGCCGACTCCTGCTCCTGTTTCTTGTGTTCTGATGAGAATGGCAGGTGGAACGAGGCAGGAGGATGGGATGATAGGTGCAGGAGTTGGGAGGTAAGGCGGGTGAGTCAGATGGAAATTAAACAGTGAGCGAGAGAATAGACTGGATACATTTGGGGAGAAGGTACATCAAAGCACACCTATCAAAGCACCAGATCCCCCAGACTGGCCAATCAGATACATCACACCGCTGAAACAACAAATTATTTCAACTTCAGATTATGTCGTTTCTAGTGAAGTGAATGAAGAGTATACACAGGAACAGGAGGGGACCAATTCAGCCCCCACCCCCCCGAGCCTGTCACATTAGGAACAGGAGGAGGCCATTCAGCCCCTCGAGCCTGTTACATTAGGAACAGGAGGGGTCCGTTCAGCCCCTCGAGCCTGTTACATTAGGAACAGGAGGAGACCATTCAGCCCCTCGAGCCTGTTACATTAGGAACAGGAGGAGGCCATTCAGCCCCTCGAGCCTGTTACATTAGGAACAGGAGGAGGCCATTCAGCCCCTCGAGCCTGTTACATTAGGAACAGGAGGAGGCCATTCAGCCCCTCGAGCCCGTTACATTAGGAACAGGAGGAGACCATTCAGCCCCTCGAGCCTGTTACATTAGGAACAGGAGGAGACCATTCAGCCCCTCGAGCCTGTTACATTAGGAACAGGAGGAGGCCATTCAGCCCCTCGAGCCTGTTACATTAGGAACAGGAGGAGACCATTCAGCCCCTCGAGCCTGTTACATTAGGAACAGGAGGAGGCCATTCAGCCCCTCGAGCCCGTTACATCAGGAACAGGAGGAGGCCATTCAGCCCCTCGAGCCTGTTACATTAGGAACAGGAGGCCATTCAGCCCCTCGAGCCTGTTACATTAGGAACAGGAGGAGGCCATTCAGCCCCTCGAGCCTGTTACATCAGGAACAGGAGGAGGCCATTCAGCCCCTCGAGCCTGTTACATTAGGAACAGGAGGAGGCCATTCAGCCCCTCGAGCCTGTTACATTAGGATCAGGAGGAGGCCATTCAGCCCCTCGAGCCTGTTACATTAGGAACAGGAGGAGACCATTCAGCCCCTCGAGCCTGTTACATTAGGATCAGGAGGAGGTCATTCAGCCCCTCGAGCCTGTTACATTAGGAACAGGAGGAGGCCATTCAGCCCCTCGAGCCTGTTACATTAGGAACAGGAGGAGACCATTCAGCCCCTCGAGCCTGTTACATTAGGAACAGGAGGAGGCCATTCAGCCCCTCGAGCCTGTTACATTAGGATCAGGAGGAGGTCCTTCAGCCCCTCGAGCCTGTTACATTAGGAACAGGAGGAGGCCATTCAGCCCCTCGAGCCTGTTACATTAGGAACAGGAGGAGGCCATTCAGCCCCTCGAGCCTGTTACATTAGGAACAGGAGGAGGCCATTCAGCCCCTCGAGCCTGTTACATTAGGAACAGGAGGAGGCCATTCAGCCCCTCGAGCCTGTTACATTAGGAACAGGAGGAGGCCCATTCAGCCCCTCGAGCCTGTTACATTAGGAACAGGAGGAGGCCATTCAGTCCCTCGAGCCTGTTACATTAGGAACAGGAGGAGGCCATTCAGCCCCTCGAGCCTGTTACATTAGGAACAGGAGGAGGCCGTTCAGCCCCTCGAGCCTGTTACATTAGGAACAGGAGGAGGCCGTTCAGCCCCTCGAGCCTGTTACATTAGGAACAGGAGGAGGCCGTTCAGCCCCTCGAGCCTGTTACATTAGGAACAGGAGGAGGCCGTTCAGCCCCTCGAGCCTGTTACATTAGGAACAGGAGGAGGCCCATTCAGCCCCTCGAGCCTGTTACATTAGGAACAGGAGGAGGCCCATTCAGCCCCTCGAGCCTGTTACATTAGGAACAGGAGGGGGTCATTCAGCCAGCGTCACAATTTGTTTGGTCAGCCTGGGGAAATATGACCTCAGTTTTATTTTTCATTCTCCGCGCACCCCAACAATTTAGTCACCCGGTCGAACTCGGAGCGATGGGTAACCCCTCATCGCCCCCCCTCCCCCCACCCCAAACCACCTTCAGCTGACACATACCTGTTTGTGAACCTTTGTAAGCTGATCCAGGTTGTTCTCAAGAAAGGATATTTTTTGCTTCTGAGAAATGCACCCTCCACTGTCATCTGGTTCCAAGTCTGTACTCTGGGGAGAAACACACACACACACACCCAAGGTCAGAGAACTCTCAGAAGTCTGTCCGATTCTTGTCAGACTGCTTGTCCGACATCCAGTTCTGGATGAGCAGAAATCTTTTCCCAATCAAGTATTGGGAAGACCGAAGCCATTGTATTTGGTCCCCGCCACAAACTGCGTTCCCTAACCACTGACTCCCTCCCTCTCCCCAACTCCTGTCTGAGGCTGAACCAGACGGTTCACAACCTGGGCGTCATATCTGACCCTGAAATGAGCTTCCGGCCACATACCCGCAGCATAACTAAACCCGCCTGTTTCCACCCTCCGTAACATCGCCCGTCTCCGCCCCCTGCCTCAGCTCATCCGCTGCTGAAACCCTCATCCGTGCCTTTTGTTACCTCCAGAATTGACTATTCCAACGCACTCCTGGCCGGCCTCCCACATTCTACCCGACGTAAACTAGAGGTGATCCAAAACTCGGCTGCCCCGTGTCCTAACTCACACCCAGTCCCACTCACCCATCACCCCCTGTGCTCACTGACCCAGTGTCCTAACTCACACCCAGTCCCACTCACCCATCACCCCCTGTGCTCCCTGACCCAGTGTCCTAACTCGCACCGAGTCCCACTCACCCATCACCCCCTGTGCTCCCTGACCCAGTGTCCTAACTCGCACCCAGTCCCGCTCACCCATCACCCCCTGTGCTCACTGACCCCCGTGTCCTAACTCACACCCAGTCCCACTCACCCATCACCCCCTGTGCTCACTGACCCAGTGTCCTAACTCGCACCGAGTCCCACTCACCCATCACCCCCTGTGCTCGCTGCCCCCGTGTCCTAACTCACACCGAGTCCCACTCACCCATCACCCCCTGTGCTCACTGACCCCGTGTCCTAACTCGCACCGAGTCCCGCTCACCCATCACCCCCTGTGCTCACTGACCCCGTGTCCTAACTCACACCCAGTCCCACTCACCCATCACCCCCTGTGCTCACTGACCCCGTGTCCTAACTCGCACCGAGTCCCGCTCACCCATCACCCCCTGTGCTCACTGACCCCGTGTCCTAACTCACACCCAGTCCCACTCACCCATCACCCCCTGTGCTCACTGACCCCGTGTCCTAACTCGCACCGAGTCCCACTCACCCATCACCCCCTGTGCTCACTGACCCCGTGTCCTAACTCACACCCAGTCCCACTCACCCATCACCCCCTGTGCTCACTGACCTACATTGGCTCCCGGTTAAGCAATGCCTCGATTTCAAAATTCTCATCCTTCGTTTACAAATCCCTCTATGGCCTCCTCGCCCCTCCCTATCTCTGTAACCCGCTCCAGCCCCACAACTCCCCCCCCCCCCCACCCCGAGATGTCTGCACTCCTCTAATTCTGCCCTCCTGACCATCCCTGATTATAAATCGCTCCACCATCGGTGGCCGTGCCTTCTGTTGCCTGGGCACCAAGCTCTGGAACTCCCTCCCTAAACCTCTCCGCCTCTCTCTCCTCCTTCAAAATGCTCATAAAACGTCCCTCTTTCCTGCCCTAATTTCTACTTTGTACGGCTCGCTGTCAAATTGTTATTTGAAGCGCCTTGGAACGTTGTTGATTCGGAAACATGTCGATGAGCAGAGAGACCTTGGTGACCATCGACACAAATCTTTAAAAAATGGCAGGGCACGTTGGCTTTAAAAAAGCATATAGGTTACTTACTCAGGTTTATAAATAGAGGCAGAGAATATAACAACTTACATTTATATAGCATCTTTAACGTAGTAAAACGTCGCAATGCGCTTCACTGGAGCGATTCTCAAACAAAATCTGACATTGAGCCACATTTTAGGGGATATTAGGACACTGACCAAAAGCTTGGTCCAAGAGGTCGATTTTAAGGAGTGTCTTACAGGAGGAGAGGTAGAGAGGCGGAGAGGTTTAGGGAGGGAGTTCCAGAGCTTGGGGCCCAGGCAACAGAAGGCACGGCCACCGATGGTGGAGCGATTATAATCAGGGATGGTCAGGAGGGCAGAATTAGAGGAGTGCAGAGATCTCGGGGGGTTGTGGGGCTGGAGGGGGTTACAGAGATAGGGAGGGGGTGTAGGGGCTGGAGAAGGTTACAGAGATAGGGAGGGGTGTAGGGGCTGGAGGAGGTTACAGAGATAGGGAGGGGTGTAGGGGCTGGAGAAGGTTACAGAGATAGGGAGGGGTGTAGGGGCTGGAGGAGGTTACAGAGATAGGGAGGGGTGTAGGGGCTGGAGAAGGTTACAGAGATAGGGAGGGGTGTAGGGGCTGGAGGAGGTTACAGAGATAGGGAGGGGTGTAGGGGCTGGAGAAGGTTACAGAGATAGGGAGGGGTGTAGGGGCTGGAGGAGGTTACAGAGATAGGGAGGGGTGTAGGGGCTGGAGGGGGTTACAGAGATAGGGAAGAGTGTAGGGGCTGGAGGAGGTTACAGAGATAGGGAGGAGTGTAGGGGCTGGAGGAGGTTACAGAGATAGGGAAGAGTGTAGGGGCTGGAGGGGGTTACAGAGATAGGGAGGGGTGTAGGGGCTGGAGGGGGTTACAGAGATAGGGAGGAGTGTAGGGGCTGGAGGAGGTTACAGAGACAGGGAAGAGTGTAGGGGCTGGAGGAGGTTACAGAGACAGGGAAGAGTGTAGGGGCTGGAGGGGGTTACAGAGATAGGGAGGGGTGTAGGGGCTGGAGGGGGTTACAGAGATAGGGAGGAGTGTAGGGGCTGGAGGAGGTTACAGAGACAGGGAAGAGTGTAGGGGCTGGAGGAGGTTACACAGATAGGGAGGGGTGTAGGGGCTGGAGGGAGTTACAGAGATAGGGAGGAGTGTAGGGGCTGGAGGAGGTTACAGAGATAGGGAGGGGTGTAGGGGCTGGAGGAGATTACAGAGATAGGGAGGGGTGTAGGGGCTGGAGGAGATTACAGAGATAGGGAGGGGTGTAGGGGCTGGAGGAGATTACAGAGCTAGGGAGGGGCAAGGAGGTCATGGAGGGATTTCAAAACCAGGATGAGAATTTAGAAATCGAGGCGTTGCTTTATGTAGGTCAGTGAGCACAGGGGGTGATGGGTGAGTGGGACTCGGTGCGAGTTAGGACACGGGGGCAGTGAGCACAGGGGATGATGGGTGAGTGGGACTCGGTGCGAGTTAGGACACGGGGCAGTGAGCACAGGGGGTGATGGGTGAGTGGGACTGGGTGTGAGTCAGGACACGGGGCAGTGAGCACAGGGGATGATGGGTGAGTGGGACTCGGTGCGAGTTAGGACACGGGTCAGTGAGCACAGGGGGTGATGGGTGAGTGGGACTCGGTGCGAGTTAGGACGCGGGGGCAGTGAGCACAGGGGATGATGGGTGAGTGGGACTCGGTGCGAGTTAGGACACGGGTCAGTGAGCACAGGGGGTGATGGGTGAGTGGGACTCGTTGCGAGTTAGGACACGGGGGCAGTGAGCACAGGGGGTGATGGGTGAGCGGGACTCGGTGTGAGTTAGGACACGGGGGCAGCCGAGTTTTGGATCACCTCTAATTTACGTCGGGTAGAATGTGGGAGGCCAGCCAGGAGTGCGTTGGAATAGTCAAGTCTGGAGGTAACGGGGGCACGGATGAGGGTTTCAGCAGCGGATGAGCTGAGGCAGGGGGCGGAGACGGGCGATGTTACGGAGGGGGAAGTAGGCGGTCTTGGTGCTGGGGGAGGATATGTGGCCGGAAGCTCATCTCAGGGTCAAATACGACATCATGGTAGGGAACAGTGTGGTTCAGCCTCAGATAGTTGTAGGGCCGAGAACCTGCCAAGTCACCAGTTTGAGGTCAGCTGGAAACATAGGAAATAGGTGCAGGAGTAGGCCATTCGGCCCTTAGAGCCTGCACCGCCATTCAATATGATCATGGCTGATCATTCACCTCAGTACCCCATTCCTGCTTTCTGTCCATACCCCCTGATCCCTTTAGCTGTAAGGGCCACATCTAACTCCCTTTTTAATATATCTGTGGAGTATTGTGGATAATTCTGGGCACCACACTGAGGTGTATAAAATGATGAGGGGCATGGATAGAGTGGATAGGAAGGACTTGTTTCTCTTGGCAGAGGGGTCAACAACCAGGGGGCACAGATTGAAAGTAATTGGGGGGAGGTTTAGAGGGGATTTGAGGGGAAATGACTTCACCCAGAGGGTGTTGGGGGTCTGGGGCGGAACTCACGGCCTGAAAGGGTGGTAGAGGCAGAAACCCTCACCACATTTGGATGTGCACTTGAAGTACTGTAACCCACAGGGCTACGGACCCAGAGCTGGAAAGTGGGATTAGGCTGGGTAGCTCTTGGTCGGCCGGTGCGGACACGATGGGCCGAATGGCCTCCTTCTGTGTAGTAATTTTTTCTATCATTCAGGGCAGATGCCAAGTCGGTGGACAGGGTACAGAGGAGGTTTGCCAGGATGTGAGCAGGGACAAGGAGCAATGATTTACCCCGGCCAATGGGTCAGTTACCAGAGGTCACAGATGCAAAATCACGAAAGATCTGGAAGGGAGATGACGAGAGATGTTTACACGAGGAGAGCTGTGGTCAGGAACACTCTCCCGAGAAGCTGGTGCAAACTGATTCCATCAAAGGGGAGTTGGACAGGTTTTAAAAATTTATTCTCAGAATGTGGGTGTCGCTGGCAAGGCCGGCATTTATTGCCCATCCCCCTAATCGCCCCTTGAGAAGGTGGTGGTGAGCCGCCTTCTTGAACCGCTGCAGTCCGTGTGGTGAAGGTGCTCCCACAGTGCTGTTAGGGAGGGAGTTCCAGGATTGTGACCCAGCGACGATATATTTCCAACTCAGCATTGGTGCGTGTGTGTGTGACTTACAAAGCAAGACTTGCGTTCATATAATGTCTTTCATGACTACCGGACATCTCAAAAGCGCTTTGCAGCGAATGAAGTACTTTTGGAGTGTAGTCACTGTTGTAATGTGGGAAACGTGGCAGCCAATTTGCGCACAGCAAGCTCCCACACACAGCAATGTGATATTCTGTTACTCTGCTCCTTTTCGAAATAGTGCCCGTGGGATCATTTACGTCCACCTGAGAGGGCAGATGAGGCCTCGGTTTAAGGTCTCATCCAAAAGACGGCCCCTCCGACAGTGTGACACTCCCTCAGTGCCGCACTCCCTCAGTACCGCCCCTCCGACAGTGCGGCGCTCCCTCAGTACTGCCCCTCCAACAGTGCGGCACTCCCTCAGTACCGCCCCTCCGACAGTGCGGCGCTCCCTCAGTACTGCCCCTCCGACAGTGCGGCGCTCCCTCAGTACCGCCCCTCCGACAGTGCGGAGCTCCCTCAGTACCGCCCCTCCGACAGTGCGGCGCTCCCTCAGTACCGCCCCTCCGACAGTGCGGCGCTCCCTCAGTACTGCCCCTCCGACAGTGCAGCGCTCCCTCAGTACCGCCCCTCCGACAGTGCGGCGCTCCCTCAGTACCGCCCCTCCGACAGTGCGGCGCTCCCTCAGTACCGCCCCTCCGACAGTGCGGCGCTCCCTCAGTACTGCCCCTCCGACAGTGCGGCGCTCCCTCAGTACCGCCCCTCCGACAGTGCGGCGCTCCCTCAGTACTGCACTGGGAGTGTCAGCCTAGATTTATGTGCTGAAGTTCCTGGAGTGGGACTTGAACCCACAACCTTTTGACTCAGGGGCGAGGGTGCTACCCACTGAGCCACAGCTGACACGAGGAGGGGGTCACTGCAGGTGGTGGTGTTCCAAGCGGGACTGAGGACAGAGCACCCCCTGTCCTGTCATAAACAAAACATGGGGTCACAACGAGGAATGGATGGACGTACAACCAGGCATCATGTAACTTTGCTCCAGTCGGACCAACTTACTTTTCTGACCCGTGTCGTGAGGTCTTGAACAAAAAGTTTCCGTAGGTTATGAAGAGTCTGGAGTTCTCGTGCCTGCGGGAGAGAGGGACAAAGCGAGTAAATTGCAGCAGTGGGGGACACTTTGCCGAGGTTCCGCAAACTTAACGGAACAAATCGCACAATCCCGAGTCCGTTAGTCCCCTCTTCGGAGGAGACACCCTTGGGGCAGACATTTCGGCCTCCCGGGTCGGTACGCAGAGTGTACGCAGTGTGAACGCAGAGTGTACGCAGTGTGTACGCAGTGTGTACGCAGAGTGTACGCAGAGTGTACGCACCCGGGAAGACATCGCAAAAGCCAGTTTTCAGAGCACAATGGCGCATGTGCTGAAAACCGGCTTTTCTGATCGGTCAAGCTCGAACTCGACAGATCATCCACCTCTTGGGAGCAAGGACATTTGCAAGGGCAAGATTGCGGTATTTACATAACACTCCCAGGGCAGGTACAGGGGGTTAGATACAGAATAAAGCTCCTTCTACACTGTCCCCATCAAACACTCCCAGGGCAGGTACATGGGGTTAGATACAGAGTAAAGCTCCCTCTACACTGTCCCATCAAACACTCCCAGGGCAGGTACAGCACGGGGTTAGATACAGAGTAAAGCTCCCTCTACACTGTCCCCATCAAACACTCCCAGGGCAAGTACAGGGGGTTTGATACAGAGTAAAGCTCCCTCTACACTGTCCCCATCAAACACTCCCAGGGCAGGTACAGGGGGTTTGATACAGAGTAAAGCTCCCTCTACACTGTCCCCATCAAACACTCCCAGGGCAGGGACAGGGGGTTAGATACAGAGTAAAGCTGCCTCTACACTGTCCCATCAAACACTCCCAGGGCAGGTACAGGGGGTTTGATACAGAGTAAAGCTGCCTCTACACTGTCTCCATCAAACACTCCCAGGGCAGGTACAGGGGGTTAGATGCAGAGTAAAGCTCCCTCTACACTGTCTCCATCAAACACTCCCAGGGCAGGTACAGGGGGTTAGATACAGAGTAAAGCTCCCTCTACACTGTCCTCATCAAACACTCCCAGGGCAGGTACAGGGGGTTAGATACAGAGTAAAGCTCCCTCTACACTGTCCCATCAAACACTCCCAGGACAGGTACAGGGGGTTAGATACCGAGTAAAGCTGCCTCTACACTGTCTCCATCAAACACTCCCAGGGCAGGTACAGGGGGTTAGATACAGAGTAAAGCTCCCTCTACACTGTCTCCATCAAACACTCCCAGGGCAGGTACATGGGGTTAGATACAGAGTAAAGCTCCCTCTACACTGTCTCCATCAAACACTCCCAGGGCAGGTACAGGGGGTTAGATACAGAGTAAAGCTCCCTCTACACTGTCTCCATCAAACACTCCCAGGACAGGTACAGGGGGTTAGATACAGAGTAAAGCTCCCTCTACACTGTCCCATCAAACACTCCCAGGGCAGGTACAGGGGGTTAGATACAGAGTAAAGCTCCCTCTACACTGTCCCATCAAACACTCCCAGGGCAGGTACAGGGGGTTAGATACAGAGTAAAGCTCCCTCTACACTGTCCCATCAAACACTCCCAGGGCAGGTACAGGGGGTTAGATACAGAGTAAAGCTCCCTCTACACTGTCCCATCAAACACTCCCAGGGCAGGTACAGGGGGTTAGATACAGAGTAAAGCTCCCTCTACACTGTCCCCATCAAACACTCCCAGGACAGGTACAGGGGGTTTGATACAGAGTAAAGCTCCCTCTACACTGTCCCATCAAACACTCCCAGGACAGGTACAGGGGGTTTGATACAGAGTAAAGCTCCCACTACACTGTCCCCATCAAACACTCCCAGGACAGGTACAGGGGGTTTGATACAGAGTAAAGCTCCCTCTACACTGTCCCCATCAAACACTCCCAGGACAGGTACAGGGGGTTTGATACAGAGTAAAGCTCCCTCTACACTGTCCCCATCAAACACTCCCAGGGCAGGTACAGGGGGTTAGATACAGAGTAAAGCTCCCTCTACACTGTCCTCATCAAACACTCCCAGGGCAGGTACAGGGGGTTAGATACAGAGTAAAGCTGCCTCTACACTGTCCCATCAAACACTCCCAGGGCAGGTACAGGGGGTTAGATACAGAGTAAAGCTGCCTCTACACTGTCTCCATCAAACACTCCCAGGGCAGGTACAGGGGGTTAGATATTGAGTAAAGCTCCCTCTACACTGTCTCCATCAAACACTCCCAGGGCAGGTACAGGGGGTTAGATACAGAGTAAAGCTGCCTCTACACTGTCTCCATCAAACACTCCCAGGGCAGGTACAGGGGGTTAGATACAGAGTAAAGCTCCTTCTACACTGTCCCCATCAAACACTCCCAGGGCAGGTACATGGGGTTAGATACAGAGTAAAGCTCCCTCTACACTGTCCCCATCAAACACTCCCAGGGCAGGTACATGGGGTTAGATACAGAGTAAAGCTCCCTCTACACTGTCCCATCAAACACTCCCAGGGCAGGTACAGGGGGTTAGATACAGAGTAAAGCTCCCTCTACACTGTCTCCATCAAACACTCCCAGGACAGGTACAGGGGGTTAGATACAGAGTAAAGCTCCCTCTACACTGTCCCATCAAACACTCCCAGGGCAGGTACAGGGGGTTAGATACAGAGTAAAGCTCCCTCTACACTGTCCCCATCAAACACTCCCAGGACAGGTACAGGGGGTTTGATACAGAGTAAAGCTCCCTCTACACTGTCCCATCAAACACTCCCAGGGCAGGTACAGGGGGTTTGATACAGAGTAAAGCTCCCTCTACACTGTCCCATCAAACACTCCCAGGACAGGTACAGGGGGTTTGATACAGAGTGAAGCTCCCTCTACACTGTCCCCATCAAACACTCCCAGGACAGGTACAGGGGGTTTGATACAGAGTAAAGCTCCCTCTACACTGTCCCCATCAAACACTTCCAGGACAGGTACAGGGGGTTTGATACAGAGTAAAGCTCCCTCTACACTGTCCCCATCAAACACTCCCAGGGCAGGTACAGGGGGTAAGATATAGAGTAAAGCTCCCTCTACACTGTCCCATCAAACACTCCCAGGGCAGGTACAGGGGGTTAGATACAGAGTAAAGCTCCCTCTACACTGTCCATCAAACACTCCCAGGGCAGGTACAGGGGGTTAGATACAGAGTAAAGCTCGCTCTACACTGTCCCATCAAACACTCCCAGGGCAGGTACAGGGGTTAGATACAGAGTAAAGCTCCCTCTACACTGTCCCATCAAACACTCCCAGGGCAGGTACAGGGGGTTAGATACAGAGTAAAGCTCCCTCTACACTGTCCCATCAAACACTCCCAGGGCAGGTACAGGGGGTTAGATACAGAGTAAAGCTCCCTCTACACTGTCCCATCAAACACTCCCAGGGCAAGTACAGGGGGTTAGATACAGAGTAAAGCTCCCTCTACACTGTCCCATCAAACACTCCCAGGGCAGGTACAGGGGGTTAGATACAGAGTAAAGCTCCCTCTACACTGTCCCATCAAACACTCCCAGGGCAGGTACAGGGGGTTAGATACAGAGTAAAGCTCCCTCTACACTGTCCCATCAAACACTCCCAGGGCAGGTACAGCACGGGTGAGATACAGAGTAAAGCTCCCTCTACACTGTCCCATCAAACACTCCCAGGGCAAGTACAGGGGGTTAGATACAGAGTAAAGCTCCCTCTACACTGTCCCATCAAACACTCCCAGGGCAGGTACAGGGGGTTAGATATAGAGTAAAGCTCCCTCTACACTGTCCCATCAAACACTCCCAGAGCAGGTACAGGGGGTTAGATACAGAGTAAAGCTCCCTCTACACTGTCCCATCAAACACTCCCAGGACAGGTACAGGGGGTTAGATACAGAGTAAAGCTCCCTCTACACTGTCCCCATCAAACACTCCCAGGACAGGTACAGCACGGGGTTAGATACAGAGTAAAGCTCCCTCTACACTGTCCCATCAAACACTCCCAGGGCAGGTACAGGGGGTTAGATACAGAGTAAAGCTCCCTCTACACTGTCCCATCAAACACTCCCAGGGCAGGTACAGGGGGTTAGATACAGAGTAAAGCTCCCTCTACACTGCCCCATCAAACACTCCCAGGGCAGGTACAGGGGGTTAGATACAGAGTAAAGCTCCCTCTACACTGTCCCATCAAACACTCCCAGGGCAGGTACAGGGGGTTAGATACAGAGTAAAGCTCCCTCTACACTGCCCCATCAAACACTCCCAGGGCAGGTACAGGGGGTTAGATACAGAGTAAAGCTCCCTCTACACTGTCGCATCAAACATTCCCAGGACAGGTACAGGGGTTAGATACAGAGTAAAGCTCCCTCTACACTGTCCCATCAAACACTCCCGGGGCAGGTACAGGGGGTTAGATACAGAGTAAAGCTCCCTCTACACTGTCCCATCAAACACTCCCAGGGCAGGTACAGGGGGTTAGATACAGAGTAAAGCTCCCTCTACACTGTCCCATCAAACACTCCCGGGGCAGGGACAGGGAGTTAGATACAGAATAAAGCTCCCTCTACACTGTCCCATCAAACACTCGCAGGGCAGGTACAGGGGGTTAGATACAGAGTAAAGCTCCCTCTACACTGTCCCCATCAAACACTCCCAGGGCAGGTACAGGGGGTTAGATACAGAGTAAAGCTCCCTCTACACTGTCCCATCAAACACTCCCAGGGCAGGTACAGGGGGTTAGATACAGAGTAAAGCTCCCTCTACACTGTCCCATCAAACACTCCCAGGGCAGGTACAGCGGGTTAGATACAGAGTAAAGCTCCCTCTACACTGCCCCATCAAACACTCCTTGTTTAATGGGTCTATGGACACTACAGTTGCTCCGTCCGTCTCCCACAGCACCGCCGCTTCACGACTACTTACGACAGTCTCTTCAAGTCCTTTAAGATCCTGTTTGGATTGTTCGTGTTTCTCGTGGAGAAATCTGCAGGAAACAATCAAAGGGTCCCGTGAGAGGCATTGCCGTCACTGCCTCGAACTGGCCTCCTGAAAACCAGCAGAGCACATTGGGCCGAAAACTGCCGACTCGTGTGGTCCGCACGAAGTGGGCAGGGACCCGACGAGGCCTGGCAAAAGCCCGTTCTCCCGGGGGGGGGGGGGAGGGGGGGGGGAGTGGGGGGGTGTGCCATGCGCACGCGCCAAGAACCAGGAGAAAGACATCCGCGCAGGAGAGATCGGGCTATTTGCCCAACTCATGCCCAACGAATGTCCTTCAAACTCTTACGCCTGGGAGTCCCTGGGCCCAAAGACCAGTCCGCCCTAAGTGGAGGAAGTGCATCCGGGAGGGTGCTGAGCACCTCGAGTCTCGTCGCCGAGAGCGTGCAGAAACCAAGCGCAGGCAGCGGAAGGAGCGTGCGGCAAACCAGTCCCACCCTCCCCTTCCCTCAACGTCTATCTGTCCCACCTGTGACAGGGACTGTGGTTCCCATCTTGGACTGTTCAGTCACCTGAGGACTTGTTATGTATGTAAACATTGCAACTGTGTAAGACTTGCCACCAGAGGGCGCAACTGTTGGAGGCCCAAAGGTGACCTGCACATCGCGTGCAAGGGAGTATGAAAGATGGTCTGCCATGCTACTTAGGCACTCTGGAGTTGTATTAAAGAGACTAAGGTCACATCAGTGTTAACTCACAGTACTCAGTCTTGTGGCATTCTTGCATACTTAACAGAACTCATTTTAAGAGTGGAAGCAAGTCTTCCTCGATTCCAAGGGACTGCCTGTGATGATGATGACTTTCAAAACATAGAAAAATGTAATTTAATCAATCATTTTTACACTTAAAAAAACCCTGTCCATTAAGGCAAGTTTATTTTTAACTCTATTAAAAGATATTAAAAAAATATATATTCTTTACTAAAACATTTAATTTCAATTAATTTTAAAATATGTGAGGTGTTTTTTTTTATTTATAGTGCTGTGTTTGGGTGTTTTGGAAGAGTTATTCTCATTGATAGTGATAGGTCCTTACTACACAGTATAAATGCACAGGAGGCCCGTGCTTGAGAGAAGGTCAGTCTGTGACCTGTCCTTTATTCCTTAGCACTCAAGTGATGAAGGTGGGTGGAGCTTCCCCTTCTGTATCTGAAGGCCCAGATTAGGAGTGTGTCCCACCTAGTGGTCAGTGTTCTCACAGTGTACAACTTAGATCAGATTATACATGGGTTACAATGCTGGTTGAATACATGACAGATAGTAATGGAAGGTTCATACAAACCACTCCCATTTTTATCAATGAGAATACTGCCTGGTGATTGGTGGTCCAGACCCACATGATCCCCGCAAATGTGTTGGTATGTCAAAGACATCTCCCCACTGTGCAGCAAGGAAAGGGAATACCATTA